>NW_025549490.1:0-14082 GCF_905237065.1 Salmo salar | reverse complement strand
CATTTATGTCCAAAAATCTCCGTCTTGTTTAGCACATGATCTAAGCCAGCCGGACTTCTCGCCATGAACGAGGGGGGAAAAAATATATTTACGTTCGTTCAAACATGTCAAACGTTGTATAGCATAAATCATTAGGGCCTTTTTAACTTAAGGGGAACATGAATAATATTCAAGGTGGACGAATGCATACTCTTTTATAACGTATTGGAACGAGGGTACCCAACATGAACTCGGCGCTACAGGTGTCTAATGGGCCATCATCGTTCCATGGCTCTTGTTCGGTCCAGATCTCCCTCCAGAAGACTCAAAACACTTTGTAAAGGCTGGTGACATCTAGTGGAAGCAATAGGAAGTGCCAAAATATTCCTCAGCCCCTGTGTTTTTCAATGGGATAGGTTTTAAGATAATACAATTACATCAGGTTCCACCTGTCAGAAAATGCTCAGGGTTTTGCCTGCCAAAATGAGTTCTGTTAACACTCACAGACACCATTCAAACAGTTTTAGAAAAATTTAGGGTGTTCTATCCATATGTAATAAGTATATGCATATTCTAGTTACTGGGTAGGAGTGGTAACCAGATTAAATCGGGTATGTTTTTATCCAGCCGTGTCAATACTGCCCCCTAGCCCCAACAGGTTAACCTCTCTTAGGCTAGGTGGGACAACCGTCATCCACCTACGAACAGCCACATCTATCCTGTGGCATGCGATTTTCCCAAAACCTTAAAAAATCCTATTACTTCAAGGTTCTCAAAACATATGACTATTTTACAGCCATTTAAAGACAAGACTCTCGTTAATCTAACCACACTGTCCGGATTTCAAAAAGGAACTTTTACAACGAAAGCAAAACATTAGATTATGTCAGCAGAGTACCAAGCCAGAAATAATCAGACGAACCATTTTTCTGAAGCCAGCATATAATGTCACCAAAACTGCGGGAAGACAGCTAAATGCAGCACTCACCTTTGATGATCTTCATCAGATGACAACCCTAGGACATTATGTTATACAATACATGCATGTTTTGTTCAATCAAGTTCATATTTATATCAAAAAACCAGCTTTTTACATTAGCATGTGACGTTCAGAACTAGCATACCCCCCGCAAACTTCCGGGAATTCTAACATTTTTACTAAAATTACTCACGATAAACAGTTCACAAAAAAGTACATAACAATTATTTTAAGAATTATAGATACAGACCTCCTCTATGCACTCGATATGTCCGGTTTTAAAATAGCTTTTGGTGAAAGCACATTTTGCAATATTCCCAAGTACATAGCCCAGGCATCCGGGCTTACTATTTAGACACCCGGCCAAGCTTTAGCACTCTACCATAATCATATTTACTTATTATAAAAGTTTCATTACCTTTGTTGTCTTCGTTCGAATACACAGCCAGGACTGCTACTTCAACTAACAAATGTTGGTTTGTTCCAAAATAATCCATCGTTATATCCGAATAGCGGCTGTTTATGGGTCTTTTCCAGCACTATCCGAAATAGTAAAGAAGTTAATGCACGCGCTTGGGCGCAATTCGTGCACAATAAAATTCGTATTCCATTACCGTACCCGAAGCATGTCAACCGCTGTTTAAAATCAATTTTTACGACACTTTTCTCGTAGAAAAGCTTAAGGTAATATTCCGACAGGGAATCTCCTTTTCGGCAAACAGAGTGAAAAATCCCAAAGGCGGGGCGGTCGGGGTCACGCGCATAAGCCAGTGTCTTTGATGGGCCACTTAGAAAGGCGATAATGTGTTTCAGCCTGGGGCTGGGAAATGACGACTATTCTTGTTTTTTTTCCCGGGCTCTGAGAGCCTATGGACGACGTGGGGAAGTGTCCCGTTAGAGCAGAGATCCTTAGTAAATGATAGAGATGGAAAAGAAGTTCAACAAATGGTCAGACAGGCCACATCCTGTAAAGGAATCTCTCCAGGTTTTGACCTGCCATTTTGAGTTCTGTTATACTCACAGACACCATTCAAACAGTTTTAGAAAATTTAGGGTGTTTTCTATCCATATGTACTAAGTATATGCATATTCTAGTTACTGGGTAGGAGTGGTAACCAGATTAAATCGGGTATGTTTTTATCCAGCTGTGTCAATGCGCCCCTATTTCTAACAGGTTAAAGGTAATTCAACACATCAGGTATCCACTTCCTGTCAGAAAATGTCCATGGGTTTTGCCTGCCAAATGAGTTCTGTTATACTCACAGACACCATTCAAACAGTTTTAGAAACTTTAGGGTGTTTTCTATCCATATATAATAAGTATATGCATATTCTAGTTACTGGGTAGGATTAGTAACCAGATTAAATCGGGTACGTTTTTTTTTCCAGCCGTGAAAATACTGCCCCTAGCCCCAACAGGTTAAGACTATTTTCCACGACAAAAGTAGTGATGTAGTCAACTCTTCAATCTCTACTCTGGTCTCATACTGTAGTGCTGCAGACAACTCTTCTAAATCTCTACCCTGGTCTCATACTGCTTAGTGATGTAGACAGCTCTTCTAAATCACTACCCTGGTCTGATACTGTAGTGATGTAGACACCTCTTCTAAATCACTACCCTGGTCTCATATTGTAGTGCTGTAGACAACTCTTCTAAATCTCTACCCTGGTCTCATACTGTGGTGATGTAGACAGCTCTTTACAATCACACCCTGGTCTGATACTGTAGTGATGTAGACAGCTCTTCTCAAATCACTACCCCTGGTCTGATACTGTAGTGTTGTAGACAGCTCTTCTAAATCCACTACCCTGGGATCATACTGTAGTGCTGTCAGACAACTCTTCACCTAAATCACACCCTGGTCTCATATTGTAGTGCTGCAGATAACCTTCTAAATCTCTACCCTGGTCTCATATTGTAGTGATGTAGACAGCTCTTCTCTAAATCACTACCCTGGTCTGATACTGTAGTGATGTAGACAACTCTTCTAAATCTCTACCCTGGTCTCATACTGTAGTGATGTAGACAGCTCTTCTAAATCTCTACCCCTGGTCTCATATTGTAGTCCGATGTAGACAACTCTTCAAATCTCTACCCTGGTCTCATACTGTAGTGCTGCAGACAACTCTTCTAAATCACTACCCTGGTCTGATACTGTAGTGATGTAGACAGCCTCTTCTAAATCACACCCTGGTCTCATATTGTAGTGCTGTAGACAACTCTTCTAAATCTCTACCCTGGTCTCATACTGTGGTGATGTAGACAGCTCTTCTAAATCACTACCCTGGTCTGATACTGTAGTGATGTAGACAGCTCTTCTAAATCACTACCCTGGTCTGATACTGTGAATGTTGTAGACAGCTCTTCTAAATCACTACCCTGGGCTCATACTGTAGTGCTGTAGACAACTCTTCTAAATCACTACCCTGGTCTCATATTGTAGTGCTGTAGACAACTCTTCTAAATCTCTACCCTGGTCTCATAAATTGTAGTGATGTAGACAGCTCTTCTAAATCACTACCCTGGTCTGATACTGTAGTGATGTAGATAACTCTTCTAAATCTCTACTCTGGTCTCATACTGTAGTGCTGCAGACAACTCTTCTAAATCTCACCCTGGTCTCATACTGTAGCGCTAGACAACTCTTCTAAATCTCTACCCTGGTCTCATACTGTAGTGATATTGACAACTCTTCTAAATCTCTACCCTGGTCTCATACTGTAGTGATGTAGACAGCTCTTCTAAATCTCTACCCTGGTCTCATATTGTAGTGATGTAGACAACTCTTCTAAATCTCTACCCTGGTCTCATACTGTAGTGCTGCAGACAACTCTTCTAAATCTCTACCCTGGTCTCATACTGTAGCGCTGTAGACAACTCTTCTAAATCTCTACCCTGGTCTCATACTGTAGTGATATTGACAACTCTTCTAAATCTCTACCCTGGTCTCATACAGTAGTGATGTAGACAGCTCTTCTAAATCTCTACCCTGGTCTCATACTGTCAGTGATGTACAACTCTTCTAAATCTCTACCCTGGGCTCATACTGTAGTGCTGTAGACAACTCTTCTAAATCACTACCCTGGTCTTATATTGTAGTGCTGTAGACAACTCTTCTAAATCTCTACCCTGGTCTCATATTGTAGTGATGTGGACAGCTCTTCTAAATCACTACCCTGGTCTGATACTGTAGTGATGTAGATAACTCTTCTAAATCTCTACTCTGGTCTCATACTGTAGTGCTGCAGACAACTCTTCTAAATCTCTACCCTGGTCTCATACTGTAGCGCTGTAGACAACTCTTCTAAATCTCTACCCTGGTCTCATACTGTAGTGATATTGACAACTCTTCTAAATCTCTACCCTGGTCTCATACTGTAGTGATGTAGACAGCTCTTCTAAATCTCTACCCTGGTCTCATATTGTAGTGATGTAGACAACTCTTCTAAATCTCTACCCTGGTCTCATATTGTAGTGATGTTGACAACTCTTCTAAATCTCTACCCTGGTATCATACTGTAGTGATGTAGACAGCTCTTCCAAATCACTACCCTGGTCTGTTATCTTTAGTGTTGTAGGCAGCTCTTCTAAATCACTACCCTGGTCTCATACTGTAGTGCTGTAGACAACTCTTCTAAATCACTACCCTGGTCTCATATTGTAGTGCTGTAGACAACTCTTCTAAATCTCTACCCTGGTCTCATATTGTAGTGATGTAGAGCAGCTCTTCTTAAATCACTACCCTGGTCTGATACTTGTGGGAGAAAGGTAGACTTGCTGAGGGAAAGAAAGATAGAAATACATTAGCTAGCGAAAGAGGAGACTGACAGCAGGCCCTGAGTGGAAATAACAGATGGCCACATCCTCAAGTAGGAACGGCCAGGCAAGCTGTATGTATGGCCGCGACTAAATATATGCTAGCGTAAGCCTGCAATGCAGGCATTATTTTCATATCCATATAAGGAAGTCTAGCCATCAATATGTTAGAGCTAAAAGCAGATATAGGCGTTATCCATTGGGTTGAAAGGAATGGGTGGCAGAATGCATAGGGGGTTTTACTTCATTTACATAAAGGATGGACCTATGTATTGTATATGCATAAAAGCAGAGCCGGGCTAAAAGGCAGTTGTTGTTCCGCGGACCAGCTCGGCTTTACTACTCTGTATTAAAGTCTATATTGAATTTACAAGTTCTTGTAAGAAGTGTTATTCTTAACCTCTATGGGGCTAGGTGGGACGCTAGCGTGCCACCCGTGGTGCACTCCATCAACAGCAGGTGCATTTCGAAGAGCGGCAAATTTGAATCCAAATAAATGTCAAAATTCAAATTTTTTCAAACATACAACTATTTTACACCCTTTGAAAGATAAACATCTCCTTAATCTAACCACGTTTTACGATTTCAAAAAGGTTTTACGGTAAAAGCATAAATTTAGAGTATGTTAGGACAGTACATTTACAAGAGCTGTGTGTAATGTTTGTCAATTCAAAGACAGGGTCACCAAAACCATAAAACCAGCTAAAATGATGCACTAACCTTTTACAATCTCCATCAGATGACACTCCTAGGACATTATGTTAGACAATGCATGCATTTTTAGTTCTATCAAGTTCATATTTATATCCAAAAACAGCGTTTTACTATGGCATTGATGTTGAGGAAATCGTTTCCCTCCAATAACCGGCAGTCAAGTCAGCGCCACAAATTAAATAATTAAAATTAGAAAACATTGGTAAAATATTATATTGTCATTTAAAGAATTATAGATTTACATCTCTTGAACGCAATCAACTTGCCAGATTTAAAAATAACCTTACTGGGAAATCACACTTTGCAATAATCTGAGCACTGCGCCCAGAAAAATATCGCGTTGCTATACAGACTAACGCCATGTTGGGGAGATCTAAAATCGAAAATACTATGTAAATAATCCATTACCTTTGATTCTCTTCGTCAGATGTCACTTCCCGGTATCACAGGTCCATAACGAATGTAGTTTTGTTCAAAAGCTCATCATTTATGTCCAAAAGATCTCCGTCTTGTTAGCACATGATCTAAGCCAGCCGGACTTCTCGAGTCATGAACGAGGGGAAAAATATATTTACGTTCGTTCAAACATGTCAAACGTTGTATAGCATAAATCATTAGGGCCTTTTTTAACCAGAACATGAATAATATTCAAGGTGGACGAATGCATACTCTTTTATAACGTATTGGAACGAGGGTACCCAACATGAACTCGCGCGCCAGATGTCTAATCGGCCATCACCGTTCCATGGCTCTTGTTCGGTCAGATCTCCTAGAAGACTCAAAAACACTTTGTAAAGGCTGGTGACATCTAGTGGAAGCAATAGGAAGTGCCAAAATATTCCTCAGCCCCCTGTGTTTTCAATGGGATAGGTTTAAAGGTAATTCAACACATCAGGTATCCACTTCCTGTCAGAAAATGTCTCAGGGTTTTGCCTGCCAAATGAGTTCTGTTATACTCACAGACACCATTCAAACAGTTTTAGAAACTTTAGGGTGTTTTCTATCCATATATAATAAGTATATGCATATTCTAGTTACTGGGTAGGATTGGTAACCAGATTAAATCGGTATGTTTTTTTATCCAGCCGTGTCAATACTGCCCCTTAGCCCCAACAGGTTAAGACTATTTTCCACGACATAAAGTAGTGATGTAGTCAACTCTTCTAAATCTCTACTCTGGTCTCATACTGTAGTGCTGCAGACAACTCTTCTAAATCTCACCCTGGTCTCATACTGTAGTGATGTAGACAGCTCTTCTCAAATCACTACCCTGGTCTGATACTGTAGTGATGTAGACACCTCTTCTAAATCACTACCCTGGTCTCATATTGCTAGTGCTGTAGACAACTCTTCCAAATCTCTACCCTGGTCTCATACTGTGGTGATGTAGACAGCTCTTCTAAATCACTACCCTGGTCTGATACTGTAGTGATGTAGACAGCTCTTCTAAATCACTACCGTGGTCTGATACTGTAAGTGTTGTAGACAGCTCTTCTAAATCACTACCCTGGGATCATACTGTAGTGCTGTAGACAACTCTTCTAAATCACTACCCTGGTCTCATATTGGCAGTGCTGTAGACAACTCTTCTAAATCTCTACCCTGGTCTCATATTGTAGTGATGTAGACAGCTCTTCTAAATCACTACCCTGGTCTCATATTGTAGTGCTGTAGACAACTCTTCTAAATCTCTACCCTGGTCTCATACTGTGGTGATGTAGACAGCTCTTCTAAATCACTACTCCTGGTCTGATACTGTAGTGATGTAGACAGCTCTTCCTAAATCACTCACCCTGGTCTGATACTGTAGTGTTGTAGACAGCTCTTCTAAATCACTACCCTGGGGATCATACTGTAGTGCTGTTAGACAACTCTTCTAAATCACTACCCTGGGTCTCATATTGTAGTGCTGTAGACAACTCTTCTAAATCTCTACCCTGGTCTCATATTGTAGTGATGTAGACAGCTCTTCTAAATCACTACCCTGGTCTGATACTGTAGTGATGTAGACAACTCTTCTAAATCTCTACTCCTGGTCTCATACTGTAGTGATGTAGACAGCTCTTCTAAATCTCTACCCTGGTCTCATATTGTAGTGATGTAGACAACTCTTCTAAATCTCTACCCCTGGTCTCATACTGTAGTGCTGCAGACAACTCTTCTAAATCTCTACCCTGGTCTCATACTGTAGTGATGCAGACAACTCTTCTAAATCTCTACTCTGGTCTCATAGTTTACTACTGTTTTCTTTGTGTTCAGGAGAAGACCGTCCCAGGAGAATGTGGTGGGCAGCACATCAGACAGCCAGGGCGGCAAACGGCGGGGCGCCGGGGCGGAGTCTGCTACGGGGAGGTGGAGACTTCATTGCTGCATCAAAATCACGGCCGTACAGGTGCGGAAGGCGCTGTGGGCGTTGCCGTGGTGATGTGTGTGTGCTCATCCGTGGGCGGGGTCCACCCAGCTGGCCAAGCTCACCTTTCAGCAGGTAAAGAACCTGACGAAGTTGCATACTGAACACACACACACACACAACTCAGATTGACACGATCCACCACAGTGCTAGCGATGCCAGGTGAAACCTGTTAATAAGAATGTTAAAGTCATTTGTTTTGGATACCCAGTTTGACGCTCCCTTCACCCTCACCTGGTTCGCCACCACCTGGAACTGCCTGTTCTTCCCCCTCTACTACACGGACACCTGTGTAAGAGCCCTGAGAGACAGACCCCCAGACAGAGGTTCAGGTAATCAATCAATCAATGCAATGTATTTATACTGTTTACATCAACTGTTGTCCTAAAGGTTTAACAAAGGACACCAGGGGACAAAGAAGGAGTGGAAACTTTTTCAGACTGCAATGAGAGGCATAGCAGAGTATCATGGAAACCAAATGTAGCCTTGTTGTAATATAATATGCCATTTTAGCAAGTTTATACATCTAATGGTGGCTCTGGTGTTTCATGATGGCTCTGGGATTAATATTACCTGTGGTTGTCGTAAAGTGGAGCTAGAAAGTCATTACTTTCCTAAGTTAGGTGGGAGGTATAGTGTGTTTGAACTGCAGCAGTCTCTTGTTGGATAAAAAGCCTGTGCCTACAGTTAGATCAGCTTAGTCACAGACATGCTCTTCCTCTGAGAGGAAATCCTTTATCTCTACAACCCACTGGGCTGCTGCTGCACACACATGAAGTGTGTGTGTGTGTGTGAGTGCATGTGTGTGTGTGCGAGAGTTTGTGTGTGTGCATACATGCCTGCATGCCTGTGGAGTGCTTCCAGTCGTGCGCTCGTGCTCCGTACGTATGTGTCTGTGCATGCTTGCATGTGTGCGTTTTGTCAAGAGCTTCTAAGAGTGCTTATGCAAGGATCTGGTTCTGGGCTCTCCCTGCTCCCCTGGTTTCTGACATGTGTGGCCTGCATACTGAACAGCCTTTATAATGTTAGCTTACTAACACAGCCTTTATAATGTTAGCTTACTAACACATCCTTTATAATGTTAGCTTTCTAACACAGCCTTTATAATGTTAGCTTACTAACACCGCCTTTATAATGTTGGGGGGCTTACTAACACAGCCTTTCCCTATAATGTTAGCTTTCTAACACAGCCTTTATAATGTTAGCTTACTAACACCGCCTTTATAATGTTAACTTTCTAACACAGCCTTTATAATGTTAGCTTTCTAACACAGCCTTTATAATGTTAGCTTTCTAACACAGCCTTTATAATGTTAGCTTTCTAACACAGCCTTTATAATGTTAGCTTTCTAACACAGCCTTTATAATGTTAGCTTTCTAACACAGCCTTTATAATGTTAGCTTACTAACACCACCTTTATAATGTTAGCTTACTAACACAGCCTTTATAATGTTAGCTTTCTAACACAGCCTTTATATGTTAGCTTACTAACACCGCCTTTATAATGTTAACTTTCTAACACAGCCTTTATAATGTTAGCTTTCTAACACAGCCTTTATAATGTTAGCTTTCTAACACAGCCTTTATAATGTTAGCTTTCTAAACACAGCCTTGTGCTATAATGTTAGCTTTCTAACACAGCCCTTTAGTAATGTTAGCTTTCTAACACAGCCTTTATAATGTTAAGCACAGCCTCTTTGTATATAATGTTGAACACCACTTTAGCCTTTATAATGTTAGCTTACTAAAACAGCCTTTATAATGTTAGCTTTCTAACGTCAGCCCTTTCAATGTTAGCTTTCTAACACAGCCTTTATAATGTTAGCTTTCTAACACAGCCTTTATAATGTTAGCTTACTAACACAGCCTTTATAATGTTGGCTTACTAACACAGCCTTTATAATGTTAGCTTTTCTAACACAGCCTTTATAATGTTAGCTTACTAACACAGCCTTTATAATGTTAGCTTACTAACACAGCCTTTATAATGTTAGCTTACTAACACAGCCTTTATAATGTTAGCTTTCTAACACAGCCTTTATAATGTTAGCTTACTAACACAGCCTTTATAATGTTAGCTACTAACACAGCCTTTATAATGTTAGCTTTCTAACACAGCCTTTATAATGTTAGCTTACTAACACAGCCTTTATAATGTTAGCTTACTAACACAGCCTTTATAATGTTAGCTTTCTAACACAGTCTTTATAATGTTAGCTTACTACATTTATATTTACTTACTCCTTTATAATGTTAGCGTTCTTCCTAACACATCCTTTATAATGTTAGCTTTCTAACACGGTCTTTATAATGTTATTACTAACACAGCCTTTATAATGTTAGCTTACTACACGCCTTTATAATGTTAGCTTTGTTAAAGGAATTCCTGTTAGTAATATTAAATAATTCTCCTATTTTTCTTTCCTGTGTTATAAGGGTTAACATATCTCATTTATTTATTTTTTTATAACATCCATTTAACTTTTACTCTAACCCTCTGTTTCCCTATTTCATATGAACTGTCGGCTGGGTAACAATTTCGGTGTTGAGAGTTCCGGTGAAGAACAATTAACTCTCCTTAGTGTTAGTGTGTGATGTGTTACGTAAAATGAGGGCCTAGTATATAATGATGTTTTGTGTATGAACTTTGCAGTCCTCTCCTGAATAAACTATTCTATTCTTGTAAGCTGGGCTCTCTGTCTGTGTTATTAAACCAGAGATCTTACCATTCTGATGTCAACTTATTTTTGTGAAGTTAACATTGAAACATAATTCTCTTAACCTTTTTCCTTTATAATGTTCTTACTAACTCACCCTTTCTACTCATTCACCTTTCAGCTGCTGCTGTATAGCCTTCAGAAAGATGGAGTGTATGCAAAAGTACCTATTCAAAACATACATGTTGTATCTTTTTTTCATGTTTTGGCCTTGTTGTTTGGCCTGTGTTGTAATGTTTTTATTTTGTAATCTCCTTTTATCCATATTGTCTATGTATTGAGACAGCAGGGCTTGTGTTATACCATAGAGTGTGGTCTAATGTATTCCTTACTTGTGTTATACCATATTTATCTAATTATTAACGCAGGCTTGTGTTATACCATAGTGTGGTTTATGTATTGAGCCAGCTGGGCTTGTGTTATACCATAGTGTGGTCTAATGTATTGAGACAGCCAGGGCTTGTGTTATACCATAGTCTGATCTAGTGATATCTCCCGATTCTGACTACATATCCATCCTGGCCCTCTCTATCTGTCCCCCTCTACCTTTCTCCCAAATGGCACCTATTCCCTTCCAAGACACCCTATTCCCTTCCAAAGGGCACCCTATTCCCTTCCAAGGCACCCTATTCCCTTCCAAAGGCCCTATTCCCTTCCAAGGGCACCCTATTCCCTTTTTCCTCTTTTCCCTTCCAAAGCACCTTATTCCCTTCAAGGCACCCTATTCCCTTCTAAGGCACCCTATTCCCTTCCAACGGCACCCTATTCCTTTCAAATGGCACCCTATTCTTCCAAATCACCTGTTCCCTTTCAAATTTCACTCTTTTCCTTCTTTCAAATGGCACCCTATTCCCTTTCAAATGGCACCCTATTCCCTTCTCAAATGGCAGCCTGTTCCCTTTACAGTGCACATATTTTACCAGATCATAGCTCTGTCAAACCCTCTGTCAAACTATGCACTAGGGTGACCTTGACACATGCTCAAACTGCATGGTCGGAGTGACAATTTAAGCTACATTGCATTAAACCTGCTAACCATGTTATTACAAATCTTTATTGATTCATGCTGTCTCCTGCTCTCCCTCCCTCTCTTTCAAAACAAAATAAATATCAACAGAGTTCTGAGTCTCCTTGAAAATGCCGGGGCTGGAGAGGTAGCATATGATAGAGCTAAATTGGAATGCACGGCTTTGTGGGGGATGGAGCTTCAGTGACTGCCAGATGCTCTTCTCCCTCTCTTGGGCTAAACAGCCCTCCCTAGCATGTGTCAGTCCCACAGTGTCTGGAAGCTCACCATCCACACACACAACTATACCTACGCATGCGATCTTGTCATTCGGACCACTTTCCCTGGGGCTTAGGACGGATTCCATGTGAGGTTGCAGGTTGTCACAATGTGCTTTTGAAGGTAATGTTCCATATTTACTAATCCATTCACGTTTACGCTAAATATGTCGGCTCAATCGAAATTGTCTTTAAAAGCTGCATTGTTGAAAACACGAAACATAATTGAATCTTAGCTAATCTGAGTGCTTGAGCTTGGTTCCAGGCTGAAGTCAGGGGCTTAGGTTTTGGGATTCACAGCCCCAGTCAAAAGGTCTATTGTTATGGATTCAGGCATATAGCCAGGTTCAGTAATGAAATGAAAAAGGCCCTCAACCTCATAAACTGATTATAGTTATAGTGTATTGTTGCCTGTTTGTCCCGTGGCCTGTTAGTGCCCAGTGTGCTTTATCTGCACTGTCATCTTTCTGGAGCCTAACAAAACAACCTCCTACAGCTCCACCTCTCACCCTCCAGGCCACTCTGACAGACTGACCAGGAGCTACAATCACCTAACTACCTAACTACCCTACAATACCTAACTACTAACTCCTACAATACCTAACACTAACTAAGGACTACAATCCTACTCTTACTATAACGGTACATCACTCCTAACTACCATACTATTTACCTCTCTTTCCGGTACATATCCTAACTACCTAACTCGGTAACAGTACTATCCCTACCTAACTGACCAGGACTTACATAATACCTACTACCAACTTACCGACTAATTACTACCTACGCTACCAACTACATAACATAACTACCTTGACCACTCATACATAACTATATAATACATACATAACTCCCTATAATAACATATATACCTACTAACTACCAGGAGTCTTACATAACTACCTATGCAGCTCTATATAACTACCTAACTACCATACTATATAACTACTAACTACATACATAACTACCTAACTACCACTATATTAACTACTACTACCAGCAATTAACTACTAACTGACCAGACTAACTATAAACTACCTATTACCTACATACATACTACCTAACTACCACTAAATACACTAATACTATTACATACATAACTACCTCTACCCTAATACATTACTACTCACAGGAGTAACATTATATAACTACCTAACTGACCGGACTACATACATAACTACCTAACTACTATATTACTACCTACTACCATTTCTTTTACCTACTATCTCCTAACTACCACTACATATAACTACCTAACTGACCAATTATTAACTACCTACTGACAGTCCTACTCCTAACTACCATCATACATAACTACCTTACCAGATACATACTACCTACTACCAGGATAGTATATAACTACTACTACCAGGACTATATGTTCCTTCGGTAACA
This sequence comes from Salmo salar, assembly GCF_905237065.1. Taxonomy (NCBI): domain Eukaryota; kingdom Metazoa; phylum Chordata; class Actinopteri; order Salmoniformes; family Salmonidae; genus Salmo; species Salmo salar. The sequence goes on along the minus strand of NW_025549490.1, from coordinate 786 downwards.
TATATAACTACCTACTCTCTATATAACTACCTAACTGACCAGATAACAGTACATAACTACCTACCAGGACTACATATACCTAACTACCTAACTGAAACTAACATACATAACTACCTAACTGCACTATATCTACCACTACATACTAACTACTCTACCTCGTATTACTACCTAACTGACCAGGATACTCTAACTACCTACTACCACTAACATACTTCTAAGATACTATATAACTACCTAACTACCACTCTACATAACTACCTCACTGACCACTACTACATAACTACCTAACTGACCGGGGATAACATACATAACTACTAACTACCAGGAATAAATATACATAACTACTAACACCGGACTACTATACCTAATACTAATTGACCAGGATAACGTACATAACTACCTAGCTACCCGGGACTAACAGTACACACTACCTAACTGACCCGGAAGCTCAACAGTCTATAACTACCTAACTACCAGGAGTAACAGTACATAACTACCCTAACTACCAGGATAACATACCCCCCCGCTACCTAACTTGACCAGGAGTAACAGTACATAACTACCTAACTACCAGACTAATATATAACTACCCTAACTACCACTATACATCTACCTAACTACCGGCTTTACCTAACTACCTAACTGACCAGAGTAACATACACTTAACTACCTAACTGACAACCAACATACATAACTACCTAACTGACCAGACTAACAGTATATCACTTTGACCAGAGTAACATATATAACTACCTAACTACCAGGATAACTTATACATAACTACCT
>NW_025549489.1:15000-34939 GCF_905237065.1 Salmo salar | reverse complement strand
ACAGACTATCTGACTATACCCATCCCCAGGTAGTGCAGCTACTGCTCTGCCTCTCCCACAGACTATCTGACTATACCCATCCCCAGGTAGTGCAGCTACTGCTCTGCCTCCACAGACTATCTGACTATACCCATCCCCAGGTAGTGCAGCTACTGCTCTGCCTCTCCCACAGACTATCTGACTATACCCATCCCCAGGTAGTGCAGCTACTGCTCTGCCTCTCCCACAGACTATCTGACTATACCCATCCCCAGGTAGTGCAGCTACTGCTCTGCCTCAGACTATCTGACTATACCCATCCCCAGGTAGTGCAGCTACTGCTCTCCTCCCCACAGACTATCTGACTATACCCATCCCCAGGTAGTGCAGCTACTGCTCTGCCTCAGACTATCTGACTATACCCATCCCCAGGTAGTGCAGCTACTGCTCTGCCTCAGACTATCTGACTATACCCATCCCCAGGTAGTGCAGCTACTGCTCTGCCTCCACAGACTATCTGACTATACCCATCCCCAGGTAGTGCAGCTACTGCTCTCCCACAGACTATCTGACTATACCCATCCCCAGGTAGTGCAGCTACTGCTCTGCCTCTCCCACAGACTATCTGACTATACCCATCCCCAGGTAGTGCAGCTACTGCTCTCCCACAGACTATCTGACTATACCCATCCCCAGGTAGTGCAGCTACTGCTCTGCCTCCCAGACTATCTGACTATACCCATCCCCAGGTAGTGCAGCTACTGCTCTGCCTCTCCCACAGACTATCTGACTATACCCATCCCCAGGTAGTGCAGCTACTGCTCTGCCTCCCACAGACTATCTGACTATACCCATCCCCAGGTAGTGCAGCTACTGCTCTCCTTCCCACAGACTATCTGACTATACCCATCCCCAGGTAGTGCAGCTACTGCTCTGCCTCCCAGACTATCTGACTATACCCATCCCCAGGTAGTGCAGCTACTGCTCTGCCTCCCACAGACTATCTGACTATACCCATCCCCAGGTAGTGCAGCTACTGCTCTGCCTCACAGACTATCTGACTATACCCATCCCCAGGTAGTGCAGCTACTGCTCTGCCTCCAGACTATCTGACTATACCCATCCCCAGGTAGTGCAGCTACTGCTCTGCCTCTCCCACAGACTATCTGACTATACCCATCCCCAGGTAGTGCAGCTACTGCTCTGCCTCTCCCACAGACTATCTGACTATACCCATCCCCAGGTAGTGCAGCTACTGCTCTGCCTCTCCACAGACTATCTGACTATACCCATCCCCAGGTAGTGCAGCTACTGCTCTGCCTCCCACAGACTATCTGACTATACCCATCCCCAGGTAGTGCAGCTACTGCTCTGCCTCCCACAGACTATCTGACTATACCCATCCCCAGGTAGTGCAGCTACTGCTCTGCCTCTCCCACAGACTATCTGACTATACCCATCCCCAGGTAGTGCAGCTACTGCTCTCCCTACAGACTATCTGACTATACCCATCCCCAGGTAGTGCAGCTACTGCTCTGCCTCAGACTATCTGACTATACCCATCCCCAGGTAGTGCAGCTACTGCTCTGCCTCTCCCACAGACTATCTGACTATACCCATCCCCAGGTAGTGCAGCTACTGCTCTGCCTCTCAGACTATCTGACTATACCCATCCCCAGGTAGTGCAGCTACTGCTCTGCCCCCACAGACTATCTGACTATACCCATCCCCAGGTAGTGCAGCTACTGCTCTCCCCACAGACTATCTGACTATACCCATCCCCAGGTAGTGCAGCTACTGCTCTGCCTCTCCCACAGACTATCTGACTATACCCATCCCCAGGTAGTGCAGCTACTGCTCTCCCACAGACTATCTGACTATACCCATCCCCAGGTAGTGCAGCTACTGCTCTGCCTCCCACAGACTATCTGACTATACCCATCCCCAGGTAGTGCAGCTACTGCTCTGCCTCAGACTATCTGACTATACCCATCCCCAGGTAGTGCAGCTACTGCTCTGCCTCTCCCACAGACTATCTGACTATACCCATCCCCAGGTAGTGCAGCTACTGCTCTCCCCACAGACTATCTGACTATACCCATCCCCAGGTAGTGCAGCTACTGCTCTGCCTCTCCCACAGACTATCTGACTATACCCATCCCCAGGTAGTGCAGCTACTGCTCTGCCCACAGACTATCTGACTATACCCATCCCCAGGTAGTGCAGCTACTGCTCTGCCTCAGACTATCTGACTATACCCATCCCCAGGTAGTGCAGCTACTGCTCTGCCTCCAGACTATCTGACTATACCCATCCCCAGGTAGTGCAGCTACTGCTCTGCCTCTCCCACAGACTATCTGACTATACCCATCCCCAGGTAGTGCAGCTACTGCTCTGCCTCCCACAGACTATCTGACTATACCCATCCCCAGGTAGTGCAGCTACTGCTCTGCCCACAGACTATCTGACTATACCCATCCCCAGGTAGTGCAGCTACTGCTCTGCCTCTCAGACTATCTGACTATACCCATCCCCAGGTAGTGCAGCTACTGCTCTGCCTCAGACTATCTGACTATACCCATCCCCAGGTAGTGCAGCTACTGCTCTGCCCCCCACAGACTATCTGACTATACCCATCCCCAGGTAGTGCAGCTACTGCTCTGCCTCTCCCACAGACTATCTGACTATACCCATCCCCAGGTAGTGCAGCTACTGCTCTGCCTCTCCCACAGACTATCTGACTATACCCATCCCCAGGTAGTGCAGCTACTGCTCTCCCCCACAGACTATCTGACTATACCCATCCCCAGGTAGTGCAGCTACTGCTCTGCCTCAGACTATCTGACTATACCCATCCCCAGGTAGTGCAGCTACTGCTCTGCCTCAGACTATCTGACTATACCCATCCCCAGGTAGTGCAGCTACTGCTCTGCCTCCCACAGACTATCTGACTATACCCATCCCCAGGTAGTGCAGCTACTGCTCTCCCACAGACTATCTGACTATACCCATCCCCAGGTAGTGCAGCTACTGCTCTGCCTCTCCACAGACTATCTGACTATACCCATCCCCAGGTAGTGCAGCTACTGCTCTGCCTCTCCCACAGACTATCTGACTATACCCATCCCCAGGTAGTGCAGCTACTGCTCTGCCTCCAGACTATCTGACTATACCCATCCCCAGGTAGTGCAGCTACTGCTCTCCCACAGACTATCTGACTATACCCATCCCCAGGTAGTGCAGCTACTGCTCTGCCCACAGACTATCTGACTATACCCATCCCCAGGTAGTGCAGCTACTGCTCTGCCCACAGACTATCTGACTATACCCATCCCCAGGTAGTGCAGCTACTGCTCTGCCTCTCCACAGACTATCTGACTATACCCATCCCCAGGTAGTGCAGCTACTGCTCTGCCTACAGACTATCTGACTATACCCATCCCCAGGTAGTGCAGCTACTGCTCTGCCTCAGACTATCTGACTATACCCATCCCCAGGTAGTGCAGCTACTGCTCTGCCTCTCCCACAGACTATCTGACTATACCCATCCCCAGGTAGTGCAGCTACTGCTCTGCCTCTCCACAGACTATCTGACTATACCCATCCCCAGGTAGTGCAGCTACTGCTCTGCCCCACAGACTATCTGACTATACCCATCCCCAGGTAGTGCAGCTACTGCTCTCCCACAGACTATCTGACTATACCCATCCCCAGGTAGTGCAGCTACTGCTCTCCCACAGACTATCTGACTATACCCATCCCCAGGTAGTGCAGCTACTGCTCTCCCACAGACTATCTGACTATACCCATCCCCAGGTAGTGCAGCTACTGCTCTGCCTCTCCCACAGACTATCTGACTATACCCATCCCCAGGTAGTGCAGCTACTGCTCTCCCACAGACTATCTGACTATACCCATCCCCAGGTAGTGCAGCTACTGCTCTGCCTCTCCCACAGACTATCTGACTATACCCATCCCCAGGTAGTGCAGCTACTGCTCTCCCACAGACTATCTGACTATACCCATCCCCAGGTAGTGCAGCTACTGCTCTCCCACAGACTATCTGACTATACCCATCCCCAGGTAGTGCAGCTACTGCTCTGCCACAGACTATCTGACTATACCCATCCCCAGGTAGTGCAGCTACTGCTCTGCCTCTCCCACAGACTATCTGACTATACCCATCCCCAAGTAGTGCAGCTACTGCTCTGCCTCAGACTATCTGACTATACCCATCCCCAGGTAGTGCAGCTACTGCTCTGCCTCTCCCACAGACTATCTGACTATACCCATCCCCAGGTAGTGCAGCTACTGCTCTGCCTCTCCCACAGACTATCTGACTATACCCATCCCCAGGTAGTGCAGCTACTGCTCTGCCTCTCCCACAGACTATCTGACTATACCCATCCCCAGGTAGTGCAGCTACTGCTCTCCCACAGACTATCTGACTATACCCATCCCCAGGTAGTGCAGCTACTGCTCTGCCTCAGACTATCTGACTATACCCATCCCCAGGTAGTGCAGCTACTGCTCTGCCTCAGACTATCTGACTATACCCATCCCCAGGTAGTGCAGCTACTGCTCTGCCTCAGACTATCTGACTATACCCATCCCCAGGTAGTGCAGCTACTGCTCTCCCACAGACTATCTGACTATACCCATCCCCAGGTAGTGCAGCTACTGCTCTGCCTCTCCCACAGACTATCTGACTATACCCATCCCCAGGTAGTGCAGCTACTGCTCTCCCACAGACTATCTGACTATACCCATCCCCAGGTAGTGCAGCTACTGCTCTGCCTCAGACTATCTGACTATACCCATCCCCAGGTAGTGCAGCTACTGCTCTGCCTCAGACTATCTGACTATACCCATCCCCAGGTAGTGCAGCTACTGCTCTGCCTCACAGACTATCTGACTATACCCATCCCCAGGTAGTGCAGCTACTGCTCTGCCTCAGACTATCTGACTATACCCATCCCCAGGTAGTGCAGCTACTGCTCTGCCTCAGACTATCTGACTATACCCATCCCCAGGTAGTGCAGCTACTGCTCTGCCTCAGACTATCTGACTATACCCATCCCCAGGTAGTGCAGCTACTGCTCTGCCTCTCCCACAGACTATCTGACTATACCCATCCCCAAGTAGTGCAGCTACTGCTCTGCCTCTCCCACAGACTATCTGACTATACCCATCCCCAGGTAGTGCAGCTACTGCTCTGCCTCTCCCACAGACTATCTGACTATACCCATCCCCAAGTAGTGCAGCTACTGCTCTGCCTCTCCCACAGACTATCTGACTATACCCATCCCCAAGTAGTGCAGCTACTGCTCTGCCTCTCCCACAGACTATCTGACTACCATCCCCAGATGTATTACTCCATTTCAATGTTGTCCATTCATTACCATTAGTATTTATCCTGCTACTGGTCACCTACTCCAGTTTACATGTATATATTACCATTAGGATATTACCATGTAGTATTTATATATTCTGTTTACATGTATATATTACCATTAGGATATTACCATATAGTATTTATATATTCCTGCTACCAGTCACTTTTCAACCTATACAGTGGGGGGAAAAAAGTATTTGATCCCCTGCTGATTTTGTACGTTTGCCCACTGACAGAGAAATGATCAAAATCAAATCAAATCAAATGTATTTATAAAGCCCTTGTTACATCAGCTGATATCTCAAAGTGCTGTACAGAAACCCAGCCTAAAACCCCAAACAGCAAGCAATGCAGGTGTAGAAGCACGGTGGCTAGGAAAAACTCCCTAGAAAGGCCAAAACCTAGGAAGAAACCTAGAGAGGAACCAGGCTATGAGGGGTGGCCAGTCCTCTTCTGGCTGTGCCGGGTGGAGATTATAACAGAACATGGCCAAGATGTTCAAATGTTCAGTCTATAATTTTATTGGTAGGTTTATTTGAACAGTAAGAGACAGAATAACAACAACAAAAATCCAGAAAAACGCATGTCAAAAATGTTATAAAATGATTTGCATTTTAATGAGGGAAATAAGTATTTGTCCCCCCTGCAAAACATGACTTAGTACTAGGTGGCAAAACCCTTGTTGGCAATCACAGAGGTCAGACGTTTCTTGTAGTTGGCCACCAGGTTTGCACACATCTCAGGAGGGATTTTGTCCCACTCCTCTCTGCAGATCTTCTCCAAGTCATTAAGGTTTCGAGGCTGACGTTCGGTAGCTCCCTCCACAGATTTTCTATGGGATTAAGGTGTGGAGACTGGCTAGGCCACTCCAGGACCTTAATGTGCTTCTTCTTGAGCCACTCCTTTGTTGCCTTGGCTGTGTGTTTTGGGTCATTGTCATGCTGGAATACCCATCCACGACCCATTTTTAATGCCCTGGCTAAGGGAAGGAGGTTCTCACCCAAGATTTGACGGTACATGGCCCCGTCCATCGTCCCTTTGATGCGGTGAAGTTGTCCTGTCCCCTTAGCAGAAAAACACCCACAAATCATAATGTTTCCACCTCCATGTTTGACAGTGGGGATGGTGTTCTTGGGGTCATAGGCAGCATTCCTCCTCCAAACACGGCGAGTTGAGTTGATGCCAAATAGCTCCATTTTGGTCTCATCTGACCACAACACTTTCACCCAGTTGTCCTCTGAATCATTCAGATGTTCATTGGCAAACTTCAGACGGGCATGTATATGTATTCTTGAGCAGGGGGACCTTGCGGGCGCTGCAGGATTTCAGTCCTTCACGGCGTAGTGTGTTACCAATTGTTTTCTTGGTGACTCTGGTCCCAGCTGCCTTGAGATCATTGACAAGATCCTCCCGTGTAGTTCTGGGCTATTCCTCACCGTTCTCATGATCATTGCAACTCCACGAGGTGAGATCTTGCATGGAGCCCCAGGCCGAGGGAGATTGACAGTTCTTTTGTGTTTCTTCCATTTGCGAATAACCAATTGTTTTCACCTTCTCACCAAGCTGCTTGGCGATGGTCTTGTAGCCCATTCCAGCCTTGTGTAGGTCTACAATCTTGTCCCTGACATCCTTGGAGAGCTCTTTGGTCTTGGCCATGGTGGAGAGTTTGTGATCTGATTGATTGATTGCTTCTGTGGACAGGTGTCTTATATACAGGTAACAAGATGAGATTAGGAGCACTCCCTTTAAGAGTGTGCTCTAATCTCAGCTCGTTACCTGTATAAAAGACACCTGGGAGACAGAAATCTTTCTGATTGAGAGGGGGGGTCAAATACTTATTTCCCTCATTAAAATGCAAATCATTTTATAACATTTTTGACATGGTTTTTTCTGGATTTTTTTTAGTTGTTAATCTGTCTCTCACTGTTCAAATAAACCTACCATTAAAATTATAGACTGATTTTTTTCTTTGTCAGTGGGTAAACGTACAAAATCAGCAGGGGATCAAATACTTTTTTCCCCCCTCACTGTATATACACCCACTCCATAAGGTACTGACTCTAACCTATATATACTTGCATTCCCATGTTTCTAATTCACATTGTAGTTCTTGTTTTAATTTTAATTAAATGTTTCCTTCTTTTTTCTATTATTATTATGTTATAATCACTGCATTGTTTGAAAGAGGTCTCATGGTAAGAATGACACTGTACTGTTTTACACCTGCTGTATCCTGTTCACGTGGCGAATAAACGTCAAGCGTCCCACCTACTCAACAGCCAGTTGAATCCCGTGGCGCGATATTCAAATACCTCAAAAATGCAAAAACGTCCATTTTTCAAACATATGACTATTTTAAACCATTTTAAAGACAAGACTCTCGTTAATCTAACCACACTGTCCGATTTCAAAAAAGGCTTTACAACGAAAGCAAAACATTAGATTATGTCAGCAGAGTACCCAGCCAGAAATAATCAGACACCCATTTTTCAAGCTAGCATATAATGTCACATAAACCCAAACCACAGCTAAATGCAGCACTAACCTTTGATGATCTTCATCAGAGTACAACCCTAGGACATTATGTTATACAATACATGCATGTTTTGTTCAATCAAGTTCATATTTATATCAAAAACCAGCTTTTTACATTAGCATGTGACTAGCATGTGACTAGCATTCCGACCGAACACTGCCGGTGAATTTACTAAATTACTCACGATAAACGTTCACAAAAAAAACATAACAATTATTTTAAGAATTATAGATACAGAACTCCTCTATGCACTCGATATGTCCGATTTTAAAATAGCTTTTCGGTGAAAGCACATTTTGCAATATTCTAAGTAGATAGCCCGGCATCACAGGGCTAGCTATTTAGACACCCAGCAAGTTTTGCACTCACCAAAGTCAGATTTACTATAAGAAAAATGTTATTACCTTTGCTGTTCTTTGTCAGAATGCACTCCCAGGACTTCTACTTCAATAACAAATGTTGGTTTGGTCCCAAATAATCCATTGTTATATCCAAATAGCGGCGTTTTGTTCGTGCATTCAAGACACTATCCGAAAGGGTAAATAAGGGTGACGAGCAAGGCGCATTTTGTGACAAAACATTTCTAAATATTCCATTACCGTACTTCGAAGCATGTCAACCGCTGTTTAAAATCAATTTTTATGCCATTTTTCTCGTAAAAAGCGATAATATTCCGACCGGGAAATCGTTTTTATTACAAAGAGAGTGAAAGTAAAAGCATGCTATCCCCTCATGCACGAGCCTCAGTCTAATGGCCCTCTGATAGAGCACTTGCCAAACGCGCTAATGTGTTTCAGCCTGGGGATGGAATTACATCGTTCAGCTTTTTCCCGCCTTCTGAGAGCCCATGGGAGCCGTAGGAAGTGTCACGTCATGCCAGAGATCCCCTGTATTTGTTAGAGATGATCAAGGAGGGCAAGAAATGGTCAGACAGGCCACTTCCTGTAAGGAATCTTCTCAGGTTTTGGCCTGCCAAATTAGTTCTGTTATACTCACAGACACCATTCAAACAGTTTTAGAAATTTTAGGGTGTTTTCTATCCAAAGCCAATAATTATATGCATATTCTAGTTACTGGGCAGGAGTAGTAACCAGATTAAATCGGGTACGTTTTTTATCCGGCCGTGCAAATACTGCCCCCTATCCCTAACAGGTTAACATGATTACAATATTTTAGCTGGTAACGTAACTGGTTACCCTTTTTGTAATCAGATGACATGTAATCCGTTTCTTCCCAACCATCATCAACATCAAACCAACTTCCTCTTGCACAACAATGTTAATGGATTTGTGCTGGATATCAGGTCAACAAGGCGGTCTGACAATAACTGTGTTGTGAAGATGTCCTGATAGTGGGACTGCATGTCTCACCGCAGTAGCTATTAAGTTCCTTCTACACACACGCACTCCCATCCATATTGACCCAGTTGGTTGTGTCATAGGCGGAGCTACAGAGGAAGATGGATGAGAGCAGCAGGTTGCTGAGTGAGTGCAAGGTAAGACACACATCCTCTCTCTCTCTCTGGGGTCTACAGTATGGGACTGTACAGGGGAGTAGGTTCTCTCTCTCTGGGGTCTACAGTCTGGGACTGTACAGGGGAGTAGGTTCTCTCTCTCTGGGGTCTACAGTATGGGACTGTACAGGGGAGTAGGTTCTCTCTCTCTGGGGTCTACAGTCTGGGACTGTACAGGGGAGTAGGTTCTCTCTCTCTCTGGGGTCTACAGTCTGGGACTGTACAGGGGAGTAGGTTCTCTCTCTCTCTGGGGTCTACAGTCTGGGACTGTACAGGGGAGTAGGTTCTCTCTCTCTGGGGTCTACAGTATGGGACTGTACAGGGGAGTAGGTTCTCTCTCTCTGGGGTCTACAGTCTGGGACTGTACAGGGGAGTAGGTTCTCTCTCTCTCTGGGGTCTACAGTCTGGGACTGTACAGGGGAGTAGGTTCTCTCTCTCTGGGGTCTACAGTCTGGGACTGTACAGGGGAGTAGGATGTTCCATTCATGTGTGTGTGTGTGTGTGTGTGTGTGTGTGTGTGTGTGTGTGTGTGTGTGTGTGTGTGTGTGTGTGTGTGTGTGTGTGTGTGTGTGTGTGTGTGTGTGTGTGTGTGTGTGTGTGTGTGTGTGTGTGTGTGTGTGTGTGTGTGTGTAGAAGGAACTTGGACAGAAGGACCGACTGCTGCAGCAGCACAAACACAAACTGGAGGAGAGCCAGCTGCAGAAGGTAGTACCACACACAGACAGACACACACAGACAGACACACAGACACACACAGAGACAGACACAGACAGACAGACAGAGACAGAGAGACAGACAGACAGACAGACAGACAGACAGACAGAACACCACATGTCTTTGTTATTTTTTCAGTTAGACAGATACATCATGTGTGTTTGCATGTGTGTGTACAGGCTGGCTTGCAGAGAGAGCTGGAGTGTAAAGACAACATGTTGCAGGAGATGATGAGTCGTCATGGTGACCAGGCCCCGCCCCACCTCACGGCCACACCCCTTCCCTCTGGGGTAAGTCTTCTGGCTTTTATTTAGAAAGGAGCCTAGCAACAAATGCAGATACTTTTGAGGCTGCCTTGGAGAGTTTAACCACGGAGGGTTTTTGAGGCTGCCTTGGAGAGTTTAGCCACGGAGGGTTTTTGAGGCTGCCTTGGAGAGTTTAGCCACGGAGGGTTTTTTGAGGCTGCCTTGGAGAGTTTAGCCACGGAGGGTTTTTGAGGCTGACTTGGAGAGTTTAGCCACGGAGGGTTTTTGAGGCTGCCTTGGAGAGTTTAGCCACGGAGGGTTTTTGAGGCTGCCTTGGAGAGTTTAGCCACGGAGGGTTTTTTTGAGGCTGCCTTGGAGAGTTTAGCCACGTAGGGTTTTTTGAGGCTGCCTTGGAGAGTTTAGCCACGGAGGGTTTTTTGAGGCTGCCTTGGAGAGTTTAGCCACTGAGGGTTTTTTGAGGCTGCATTGGAGAGTTTAGCCACGGAGGGTTTTTTGAGGCTGCCTTGGAGAGTTTAGCCACGGAGGGTTTTTGAAGCTGCCTTGGAGAGTTTAGCCACGGAGGGTTTTTTGAAGCTGCCTTGGAGAGTTTAGCCACTGAGGGTTTTTTGAAGCTGCCTTGGAGAGTTTAGCCACGGAGGGTTTTTTTGAAGCTGCCTTGGAGAGTTTAGCCACTGAGGGTTTTGATAACATTTAGAGACTTTTTCCACTCAATTCTGCCATAAACGAGAAGAGAAGATGTCTGTGCAAGGCAAGGCAAATTGGTGCTGTGACGTTGTCGTGGCAATGGTAAAACATCTACTGCAGGCATGGGCAACTATAATGGGGGTGGGGGCACAAACAGTCTGAACTCATCATGAGGGGCCGTAGTTCTGCGTACCCACATCCGTACCCACATCCGTACCCACATCCGTACCCTCATCCGTACCCACATCCGTACCCACATCCGTACCCACATCCGTACCCTCATCCGTACCCACATCCGTACCCACATCCGTACCCACATCCGTAGCCACATCCGTAGCCACATCCGTACCCACATCCGTACCCACATCCGTACCCACATCCGTACCCGCACATGCAGTCAGAGCCGTCCCGCAGGGTGGAGAGAAATGTTTACTGTTTCTAATATGATATCTGAGTGAAAGTGACTAACAAAATCAATGGGCCCCCGGTCGGTAATTAGATAGCTGCCTTACCAATCTAAAACATGATAGCTGACATGGGCTAATTCAGTGACTGATATAACAAGAGAAAAACTGCTGAGATGCACTACCACATTTAGAAATTTAGAAATTGCACCTTGTGTATTCTACTATTGTCATTGTTGTGTGTGTTGGTGTCAGGGAAGTCAGGCGCAGGAGAAACCAACTTAATATAATTGGAGTAGTTTAATACACATTAATAGCAGGGGCCTCCAACCTTTTCTAGCATAAGAGCTAGAAATGTCTTCAGCTACTCATTTCTTTCTAGCTTTCAAATAGGTACATTCTCCTCTTTCCTGCTACTCAGAAAGTGGTGAACTGTGTTTTCTGTCAATATACCTGGTCAAATAACAGTTCATGGCAGAGTTAACAAATAACAGATATAAATGATGTACACTGCTCAAAAAAATAAAGGGAACACTTAAACAACACAATGTAACTCCAAGTCAATCACACTTCTGTGAAATCAAACTGTCCACTTAGGAAGCAACACTGATTGACAATACATTTCACATGCTGTTGTGCAAATGGAATAGACAACAGGTGGAAATTATAGGCAATTAGCAAGACACCCCCAATAAAGGAGTGGTTCTGCAGGTGGGGACCACAGACCACTTCTCAGTTCCTATGCTTCCTGGCTGATGTTTTGGTCACTTTTGAAAGCTGGCGGTGCTTTCACTCTAGTGGTAGCATGAGACGGAGTCTACAACCCACACAAGTGGCTCAGGTAGTGCAGCTCATCCAGGATGGCACATCAATGCGAGCTGTGGCAAGAAGGTTTGCTGTGTCTGTCAGCGTAGTGTCCAGAGCATGGAGGCGCTACCAGGAGACAGACCAGTACATCAGGAGACGTGGAGGAGGCCGTAGGAGGGCAACAACCCAGCAGCAGGACCGCTACCTCCGCCTTTGTGCAAGGAGGAGCAGGAGGAGCACTGCCAGAGCCCTGCAAAATGACCTCCAGCAGGCCACAAATGTGCATGTGTCTGCTCAAACGGTCAGAAACAGACTCCATGAGGGTGGTATGAGGGCCCGACGTCCACAGGTGGGGGTTGTGCTTACAGTCCAACACCGTGCAGGACGTTTGGCATTTGCCAGAGAACACCAAGATTGGCAAATTCGCCACTGGCGCCCTGTGCTCTTCACAGATGAAAGCAGGTTCACACTGAGCACGTGACAGACGTGACAGAGTCTGGAGACGCCGTGGAGAACGTTCTGCTGCCTGCAACATCCTCCAGCATGACCGGTTTGGCGGTTGGTCAGTCATGGTGTGGGGTGGCATTTCTTTGGGGGCCCGCACAGCCCTCCATGTGCTCGCCAGAGGTAGCCTGACTGCCATTAGGTACCGAGATGAGATCCTCAGACCCCTTGTGAGACCATATGCTGGTGCGGTTGGCCCTGGGTTCCTCCTAATGCAAGACAATGCTAGATCTCATGTGGCTGGAGTGTGTCAGCAGTTCCTGCAAGAGGAAGGCATTGATGCTATGGACTGGCCCGCCTGTTCCCCAGACCTGAATCCAATTGAGCACATCTGGGACATCATGTCTCGCTCCATCCACCAACGCCACGTTGCACCACAGACTGTCCAGGAGTTGGCGGATGCTTTAGTCCAGGTCTGGGAGGAGATCCCTCAGGAGACCATCCGCCACCTCATCAGGAGCATGCCCAGGCGTTGTAGGGAGGTCATACAGGCACGTGGAGGCCACACACACTACTGAGCCTCATTTTGACTTGTTTTAAGGACATTACATCAAAGTTGGATCAGCCTGTAGTGGGTTTTCCACTTTAATTTTGAGTGTGACTCCAAATCCAGACCTCCATGGGTTGATAAATTGGATTTCCATTGATTATTTTTGTGTGATTTTATTGTCAGCACATTCAACTATGTAAAGAAAAAAGTATTTAATAAGATTATTTCATTCATTCATTCAGATCTAGGATGTGTTGTTTAAGTGTTCCCTTTATTTTTTTGAGCAGTGTATATTTTTAAAACAAACTCCAATCTCAGCGTACATAAAGAAACAATGTGTAAACATTCCCGTCGCACACCAATACAAAATACACAAACATAATAACACCAAACAATCTCCGACAAAGACATGAGGGGAAAACAGAGAGTTAAATAAACAGCATGTAATTAAAGGGATTGGAACCAGGTGTGTAGGAAGACAAGACAAAACCAATGGATAATGAAAAATGGATCAATGATGGCTAGAAGACCGGTGACGTCGATCGCCGAGCACCACCCGAACCCGGAGGGGCATCGACTTCGGCAGAGGTCGTGACAAATATTCACACTCTCAACAATACCTTGAGATCCCGACTGAGTTCCTAAAATAAATCATTGAGCACAACTCTATATTTCTTACATAGTATTATTACCATTACTATATTTATTCCGCCCACTCTAGAGCTTAAACGATTTAAGCTATTAAAACGAAACCAACTTCCAAATGTCCAGACTGCCCCAACTTAGATTGCTTAGGAAAATATTTATCATTTTTTTTAACTATAAACAATATTTAAATGAGCTCCCAATGCATTTCAATGGGGAGAAAAGGCCAATAATATGTTCGATTGGTCTGGGGGCCTACAAAAAGGGGCCACCAGTTACCGATCCCCGATCTAGTACCTTCTAGAGAAAAGCCAATAGTGATTCTCACAGAACAGAAAATTGGGAACACTGTTGGCAGTTTTATTGAACTACAAAAACTTGGACATAATTCTTCTTCTTCTGCACTGAACTCCTATTACACTTTTAAGCTTTTAAATGTGTAAACTGGTCTGGATTGACATTTTCACATCTTTTCTACTTTTTAAACTATTAAACTTTGCTTCCTCCTTCCGTTTCATGACATTTCCTCAACATTATAAAGGTCCCATTGTGACATTATCACTTCCAACATTCCATTGACTGTAAATGCAACTTTTCACACAAATCAGCTGCTTTCAGTTAGAGGATATTATAACTAACTCTACTTCCTTTCAATTGAAATTATTATCTGGTACCGATCCAATGTTATAGCTGTTTTAGTAACCGCAACAACAACATTTTCGGGAACTTTTTATAAACTGCCATTTTTACCACTTTCCCAAAAAGTTAGATGATTAATGACATTTCCGCCTACTTTTCTACTATTGAAATCTGTTGTCGGAACAAAAATATGTTAGCAATTTAATGATATAGCAGTTGTAGTAACTGAATTAACATAAAATATGTTAGCAATCTAATGATACAGCTGTTGTAGTGACTGCATTAACATATTTTCCCGTGTGGCTCAGTTAGTAGAGCATGGTGTTTTGCAACGCCAGGGTTGTGGGTTCGATTCCCACGGGGGGACCAGTACGGGGGAAAAAAATGTATGAAATGTATGCATTCACTACTGTAAGTCGCTCTGGATAAGAACCGTCTGCTAAATGACTCAAATGTAAAATTTTTCCAAACAACTGCCGTTTTGACCAGTCCCCCAACAAGTCAGAGTAAAACTTCTAGCGTATGAAATCTTCCTTTACTTCTCTGCTTTTCAAATGTGAGGTAGAGCTGTTTTATTAACCCATCAACTGCCTTCATTAAATATGCAGTAAGTCACGTCAGAAGCCAGCAGATTCATTACTTACCAACAACAGCTGCAAATTTCAATGAAACTACTGTACATCACGTTTTGAAGTCCACTTTCCTTACTTTGTCTAACAACACTATCATGAATCTAGAAAATATGTTTTGTGGGTCATAGTGCAGTATTTATATAGCACAAATGGAGAAGGGCTGGCTGTATGTTGATCTTGCTGCTCTGATTGGGTAGAGCGAAGCTGTCTCCATTCACCCGATCACTTCTCATCTCACTTCTTTCAATTTTCACACGCAACAACTGTAGTTTAGACACTGACCACAACTACTGACCACAACAACACAACTACTGACCACAACAACACAACTACTGACCACAACAACTGACCACAACAGCACAACTACTGACCACAACTACTGACCACAACAACACAACTACTGACCACAACTACTGACCACAACAACACAACTACTGACCACAACTACTGACCACAACTACTGACCACAACAACACAACTACTGACCACAACTACTGACCACAACTATTAACCACACAACTACTGACCACAACTACTGACCACAACTACAGACCACAACTACTGACCACAACTACTGACCACAACTACTGACCACACAACTACTGACCACACAACTACTGACCACAACTACTGACCACAACTACTGACCACACAACTACTGAACCACAACTACTGAACCACAACTACTGAACCACAACTACTGACCACAACTACTGACCACAACTACTGAACCACACAACTACTGACCACAACTACTGAACCACAACTACTGAACCACAACTACTGACCACAACTACTGACCACAACTACTGACCCCACAACTACTGACCACAACTACTGACCACAACTACTGACCATAACTACTGATCACAACTACTGACCACACAACTACTGATCACAACTACTGATCACAACTACTGATCACAACTACTGACCACACAACTACTGATCACAACTACTGATCACAACTACTGACCACAACTACTGACCACAACTACTGACCACACAACTACTGATCACAACTACTGACCACACAACTACTGAACCACAACTACTGACCACAACTACTGAACCACAACTACTGAACCACACAACTACTGACCACAACTACTGAACCACAACTACTGACCACAACTACTGACCACAACTACTGAACCACAACTACTGAACCACACAACTACTGAACCACACAACTACTGACCACAACTACTGAACCACAACTACTGACCACAACTACTGAACCACAACTACTGACCACAACTACTGACCACAACTACTGACCACACAACTACTGACCACAACTACTGACCACACAACTACTGAACCACAACTACTGAACCACAACTACTGAACCACAACTACTGAACCACACAACTACTGACCACAACTACTGAACCACAACTACTGACCACAACTACTGACCACAACTACTGACCACACAACTACTGAACCACAACTACTGAACCACAACTACTGAACCACAACTACTGACCACAACTACTGACCACACAACTACTGACCACAACTACTGACCATAACTACTGACCACAACTACTGACCACACAACTACTGAACCACAACTACTGACCACAACTACTGAACCACAACTACTGAACCACAACTACTGACCACACAACTACTGAACCACAACTACTGAACCACAACTACTGACCACAACTACTGACCACAACTACTGAACCACAACTACTGACCACAACTACTGAACCACAACTACTGACCACAACTACTGAACCACACAACTACTGACCACAACTACTGAACCACAACTACTGACCACAACTACTGAACCACAATTACTGACCACAACTACTGACCACAACTACTGAACCACACAACTACTGACCACAACTACTGACCACACAACTACTGAACCACACAACTACTGAACCACACAACTACTGACCACAACTACTGAACCACACAACTACTGACCACAACTACTGAACCACAACTACTGAACCACAACTACTGACCACAACTACTGAACCACACAACTACTGACCACAACTACTGACCACAACTACTGACCCCACAACTACTGACCACAACTACTGACCACACAACTACTGATCACAACTACTGATCACAACTACTGACCACAACTACTGACCACACAACTACTGAACCACAACTACAGACCACAACTACGGAACCACACAACTACTGAACCACACAACTACTAACCACACAACTACTGACCACAACTACTGACCACACAACTACTGACCACACAACTACTGACCACAACTACTGCCCACAACTACTGACCACACAACTACTGACCACACAACTACTGACCACAACTACTGACCACAACTACTGACCACACAACTACTGAACCACAACTACTGAACCACAACTACTGAACCACAACTACTGACCACAACTACTGACCACAACTACTGAACCACACAACTACTGACCACAACTACTGAACCACAACTACTGAACCACAACTACTGACCACAACTACTGACCACAACTACTGACCACAACTACTGACCATAACTACTGACCCCACAACTACTGAACCACACAACTACTGACCACAACTACTGACCACAACTACTGACCACAACTACTGAACCACACAACTACTGAACCACACAACTACTGACCACAACTACTGACCACAACTACTGACCACACAACTACTGATCACAACTACTGATCACAACTACTGATCACAACTACTGACCACACAACTACTGATCACAACTACTGATCACAACTACTGATCACAACTACTGACCACAACTACTGACCACAACTACTGACCACACAACTACTGATCACAACTACTGACCACACAACTACTGATCACAACTACTGATCACAACTACTGATCACAACTACTGACCACACAACTACTGATCACAACTACTGATCACAACTACTGACCACAACTACTGACCACAACTACTGACCACACAACTACTGATCACAACTACTGACCACACAACTACTGAACCACAACTACTGACCACAACTACTGAACCACAACTACTGAACCACACAACTACTGACCACACAACTACTGACCACAACTACTGAACCACAACTACTGACCACACAACTACTGACCACACAACTACTGAACCACAACTACTGAACCACACAACTACTGACCACAACTACTGAACCACAACTACTGACCACAACTACTGAACCACAACTACTGACCACAACTACTGACCACAACTACTGACCACACAACTACTGACCACAACTACTGACCACACAACTACTGAACCACAACTACTGACGACAACTACTGAACCACAACTACTGAACCACACAACTACTGAACCACACAACTACTGAACCACAACTACTGACCACAACTACTGAACCACAACTACTGACCACAACTACTGAACCACAACTACTGAACCACAACTACTGAACCACACAACTACTGACCACAACTACTGAACCACAACTACTGACCACAACTACTGACCACAACTACTGACCACACAACTACTGAACCACAACTACTGACCACAACTACTGACCACAACTACTGACCACACAACTACTGACCACAACTACTGAACCACAACTACTGACCACAACTACTGACCACAACTACTGACCACACAACTACTGACCACAACTACTGACCATAACTACTGACCACAACTACTGACCACACAACTACTGAACCACAACTACTGAACCACAACTACTGAACCACAACTACTGACCACAACTACTGACCACAACTACTGACCACAACTACTGAACCACAACTACTGACCACAACTACTGAACCACAACTACTGACCACAACTACTGAACCACAATTACTGACCACAACTACTGACCACAACTACTGAACCACACAACTACTGACCACAACTACTGACCACACAACTACTGAACCACACAACTACTGAACCACACAACTACTGACCACAACTACTGAACCACACAACTACTGACCACAACTACTGACCACAACTACTGACCCCAAAACTACTGACCACAACTACTGACCACACAACTACTGATCACAACTACTGACCACACAACTACTGACCACAACTACTGATCACAACTACTGACCACAACTACTGACCACAACTACAGACCACAACTACTGACCACAACTACTGACCACAACTACTGACCACAACTACTGATCACAACAACACGAATACTGACCACAACTACTGACCACAACTACTGACCACAACAACACAACTACTGACCACAACAACACGAATACTGACCACAACAACACAACTACTGACCACAACTACTGACCACAACAACACGAATACTGACCCAGTTCTTACATGGCCTTTTTACTCACCAGACATGTCACCCATTGAGCATGTTTGGGATGCTCTGGATTGACGTGTATGACAGAGTGTTCCAGTTCCCACCAATATCCACCAACTTCGCACAGCCATTGAAGAGGAGTGGGACAATATTCCACAGGCCACAATCAACAGCCTGATCAACTCTATGTGAAGGAGATGACTGGTTTTCTGATCCACACCACAATTTTTTTTTTAAAGGTATCTGTGACCAACAGATGCATATCTGTATTCCCAGTCATGTGAAATCCATAGATTAGGGCCTAATGAATTTATTTCAATTCTCTGGTTTCCTGATGAACTGTTACTCTTATCTAAATCTTAGAAATTGTTGCATGTTGCATTTATATTTTTGTTCAGTGTGTATATACATATTGTGTGT
>NW_025549489.1:0-12500 GCF_905237065.1 Salmo salar | reverse complement strand
ACAACCAGCAGGACTCCTGGCCTCCAAGCAGTAAGATCACAGACCGATGCACTGCCACAATGCATTACATTTCACAGCGAATGCTGCAGCAGAAGCGAACTCTTTCGTCCATGCGTGTGCGACACATTGGTTGTGGCTCCGTGGGAAACTTAATAAAAATAAATAAGTAGATAATATTATTTCACACCTTGATAGTTCTTCTTTGTCTATAAAAAGAACTACGGGAACTTCATACGTTTGAACATGAGAATACATGTGTTTGTATGGACAGTAAATGACATTAACATGACTACAGAAAGGGAACATTAACATGACTACAGAAAGGGAACATTAACATGACTACAGAAAGGGAACATTAACATGACTACAGAAAGGGAACATTAACATGACTACAGAAAGGGAACATTAACATGACTACAGAAAGGGAACATTAACATGACTACAGAAAGGGAACATTAACATGACTATAGAAAGGGAACATTAACATGACTACAGAAAGGGAACATTAACATGACTATAGAAAGGGAACATTAACATGACTATAGAAAGGGAACATTAACATGACTACAGAACATTAACATGACTACAGAAAGGGAACATTAACATGACTACAGAAAGGGAACATTAACATGACTACAGAAAGGGAACATTAACATGACTACAGAAAGGGAACATTAACATGACTACAGAAAGGGAACATTAACATGACTACAGAAAGGGAACATTAACATGACTACAGAAAGGGAACATTAACATGACTATAGAACATTAACATGACTACAGAAAGGGAACATTGTGGAACTCGTTTAAACCCGCCTATAGGCCTTCTTTCCTTCCTGAAGAACATCAACCATTTACTTTCTATAATATCAAAAATAGGCTACCATGTAACTTACAGTGTATCAAGGCCATGTCTACTTTCTAAAAATGTAAAATTGGATGAAGCCGCTTTTTCTCAAAAATAGTTATAACAGTGGATGTTGTACCTTATATGAAGGCTAGCCTGTATCTAGCAGTGGATATTGTACCTTATATGAAGGCTAGCCTGTATCTAGCAGTGGATATTGTACCTTATATGAAGGTTAGCCTGTATCTAGCAGTGGATATTGTACCTTATGTGAAGGTTAGCCTGTATCTAGCAGTGGATATTGTACCTTATATGAAGGCTAGCCTGTATCTAGCAGTGGATATTGTACCTTATATGAAGGCTAGCCTGTATCTAGCAGTGGATATTGTACCTTATATGAAGGCTAGCCTGTATCTAGCAGTGGATATTGTACCTTATATGAAGGTTAGCCTGTATCTAGCAGTGGATATTGTACCTTATGTGAAGGTTAGCCTGTATCTAGCAGTGGATATTGTACCTTATGTGAAGGCTAGCCTGTATCTAGCAGTGGATATTGTACCTTATATGAAGGCTAGCCTGTATCTAGCAGTGGATATTGTACCTTATATGAAGGCTAGCCTGTATCTAGCAGTGGATATTGTACCTTATATGAAGGCTAGCCTGTATCTAGCAGTGGATATTGTACATTTTACATTTACATTTTAGTCATTTAGCAGACGCTCTTATCCAGAGCGACTTACAGTAGTGAATGCATACATTTCATTTTTTTCATTTCATACATTTTTTTCGTACTTGGCCCCCCGTGGGAATCGAACCCACAACCCTGGCGTTGCAAACACCATGCTCTACCAACTGAGCTACGGGGAAGGCTATGTACCTTATATGAAGGCTAGCCTGTATCTAGCAGTGGATATTGTACCTTATATGAAGGCTAGCCTGTATCTAGCAGTGGATATTGTACCTTATGTGAAGGCTAGCCTGTATCTAGCAGTGGATATTGTACCTTATGTGAAGGCTAGCCTGTATCTAGCAGTGGATATTGTACCTTATATGAAGGCTAGCCTGTATCTAGCAGTGGATATTGTACCTTATGTGAAGGCTAGCCTGTATCTAGCAGTGGATATTGTACCTTATATGAAGGCTAGCCTGTATCTAGCAGTGGATATTGTACCTTATATGAAGGCTAGCCTGTATCTAGCAGTGGATATTGTACCTTATATGAAGGCTAGCCTGTATCTAGCAGTGGATATTGTACCTTATATGAAGGCTAGCCTGTATCTAGCAGTGGATATTGTACCTTATATGAAGGCTAGCCTGTATCTAGCAGTGGATATTGTACCTTATGTGAAGGCTAGCCTGTATCTAGCAGTGGATATTGTACCTTATATGAAGGCTAGCCTGTATCTAGCAGTGGATATTGTACCTTATATGAAGGCTAGCCTGTATCTAGCAGTGGATATTGTACCTTATGTGAAGGCTAGCCTGTATCTAGCAGTGGATATTGTACCTTATGTGAAGGCTAGCCTGTATCTAGCAGTGGTGGCTCCTCATAAGAGAAAGGGGAGGACCATCCTCAGTGAATTTTATTTTTAAATAGTGAAACATTAAAAAAGTTATCAGTTTTAGATTGGACTATTCTAAATAAATGTACAAGTCAAAAGTTTGGACACACCTACTCATTCCAGGGGTGTTGCATCAGATGAGATGGTTTGGGATGAGTTGGACCGCAGAGTGAAGGAAAAGCAGCCAACAAGTGCTCAGCATATGTGGAAACTCCTTCAAGACTGTTGGAAAAGCATTCCTTAAGCTGGTTGCAAAGCTGTCATCAAGGTCAAAGAGTGGCTACTTTGAAGAATCTCAAATATATTTTGATTTGTTTAACACTTTTTTGGTTACTACAAAATTCCAAGTGATATTTCATAGTTTTGATGTCTTCACTATTATTCTACAATGTAGAAAATAGTAAAAATAAAGAAACGTCCTTGAATGAGTAGGTGTGTCCAAACTTTCTCATTCAAGGGTTTTTCTTTATTTGTACTATTTTCTATATTTAACACGTTGAATGTGACTAGCCACCATGTTCCCCAAGGTCAGGGTAGCTGCCATGACAATGTTCAATCCCAATGATGATAACTAAGCAATCATTTAAGCTTTGACTAATTCCCCGAGGTTTGTAAGACCCTGGGTTTAATAATAAATAGGAAAAGTTTCAGATTCTGCAAAAGGTTCATAGTAGTTTATTCAGAGGACGTTCTGAAGTCAAAAATGCATACACAGTCATTTTATAACTCTCACCCCCACCAGCACGCGCACACACACACACACATATACACACACACACACACACACACACACACACACACACACACACACACCACTTTTCTACCAGCCTTGGCAGTTTCTCGCCATTCCTCTCCCCAGATTAGAGAGGCCTTGGCCCTTTTTCCTGTTATCAGTTTTCAGAGTCATAACTTCTCTCACCCACATATTATTGGATTATAGTCTTATAACTCTAATACATTTCACGTAGTCTTACACGTTTCAGGGTGGAATTCTTTAGTCATTACTTTAAACATATAAATTCCTTTATCAGTAGCATCCTCAGTCCCTCTCTGTGATGATATGATTTAGCATGTTGAATGTGACTAGCCACCATGTTCACCAAGGTCAGGGTAGCATCCCCAGTCCCCCTCTGTGATGATATGAGGTTCAACCTCTCTTTGTTATCGTCTGAGATCCCCATAGATTGGAAAGCTGCCACGGTCCTCCCCCTCTTCAAAGGGGGAGACATTTTAGACCCAAACTGCTACAGACCTATATCTATCCTGCCCTGTCTTTCTAAGGTCTTTGAAAGACAAGTTAACAAACAGATTACTGACCGTTTCGAATCTCACCGTACCTTCTCCGCTATGCAATCTGGTTTCAGAGCTGGTCATGGGTGCACCTCAGCAACGCTTAAGGTCCTAAACGATATCTTAACCGCCATCGATAAGAGACATTACTGTGCAGCCGTATTCATTGACCTGGCTAAGGCTTTCAACTCTGTCAATCACAACATTCTTATTGGCAGACTCAACAACCTTGGTTTCTCCAATGATTGCCTTGCTTGGTTCACCAACTACTTCTCCGATAGAGTTCAGTATGTCAAATCGGAGGGCCGGTTGTCCGGACCTCTGGCAGTCTCTATGGGGGTGCCACAGGGTTCAATTCTCGGGCCGACTCTCTTCTCTATATACTTCAATGATGTCGCTCTTGCTGCTGGTGATTCTCTGATCCACCTCTACGCAGACGACACCATTCTGTATACTTCTGGCCCTTCTTTGGACACTGTGTTAGCTAACATCTAGATGAGCTTCAATGCCATACAACTCTCCTTCTGTGGCCTCCAACTGCTCTTAAATGCAAGTAAAACTAAATGCATGCTCTTCAACCGATCGCTGCCCGCACCTGCCCGCCCGTCCAGCATCACTACTCTGGCCGGTTCTGACTTAGAATATGTGGACAACTACAAATACCTCGGTGTCTGGTGAGACTGTAAACTCTCCTTCCAGACTCACATTAAGCATCTCCAATCCAAAATGAAATCTAGAATCGGCTTCCTATTTCCAACAAAGTATCCTTCACTCATGCTGCCAAACATACCCTCGTAAAACTGACCATCCTACCGATCCTCGACTTCAGCGATGTCTTTTACAAAATAGCCTCCAACACTCTACTCAACAAATTGGATGCAGTCTATCACAGTGCCATCCGTTTTGTCACCAAAGCCCCATATACTACCCACCACTGAGACCTGTACGCTCTCGTTAGCTGGCCTTCGCTTCATACTCGTCGCAAAACCCAGGTTATCTGCAAGTCTCTGCTAGGTAAAGCCCCGCCTTATGTCAGTTCACTGGTCACCATAGCAGCACCCACCCGTAGCACGCACTCCAGCAGGTATATCTCTCTGGTCACCCCCAAAGCCAATTCCTCCTTTGGTCGTCTCTCCTTCCAGTTCTCTGCTGCCAATGACTGGAACAAACTACAAAAATCTCTGAAACTGGAAACACTTATCTCCCTCACTAGCTTTAAGCACCAGCTGTCAGAGCAGCTCACAGATCACTGCACCTGTACATAGCCCATCTATAATTTAGCCCAAACAACTACCTCTTCCCCTACTGTATTCATTTATTTATTTTGCTCCTTTGCACCCCATTATTTCTATTTCTACTTTGCACTTTCTTCCACTACAAATCTACCATTCCAGTGTTTTACTTGCTATATTGTATTTACTTTGCCACCATGGCCTTTTTTGCCTTTACCTCCCTTATCTCACCTCATTTGCTCACATTTTATATAGACTTATTTTTCTACTGTATTATTGACTGTATGTTTGTTTTACTCCATGTGTAACTCTGTGTTGTTGTATGTGTCGAACTGCTTTGCTTTATCTTGGCCAGGTCGCAGTTGTAAATGAGAACTTGTTCTTAACTTGCCTACCTGGTTAAATAAAGGTGAAATTAAATAAATAAATATATATATAGGACAATAATAGACCGATCATACTATGCTATTTATATATATATAAATATAAATGTTCTGCAAATTGAGAAATCATGTGACTAAACTGAATAAAAATGAGAAACTACACTATGAAACAAAGATAAAAAAGTAAAAAGCTTTAGAGCACCTTATATAACATTTTGGGCAAAAATTTCCGCTCCATCACAAATCACAGTGACGTTGCCAACTACTTTAATGATTAGCAACCTTAGGCATGACATGCCAGCAACAAACGCTGACACTACACTTCCAAGTATATCTGACCAAATGATCAAAGACAAGCATTGTAATTTTGAATTCTGTAATGTAAGTGGGGAAGAGGTGAAAAAATTATTGTTGGCGTATCAGTGTCAGACAACTGGGATGGAACATTTTGCCACATCTTCAATTTAACCGTACTAGAAAGTTTGTGCCCTCAGGCCTGGAGGGAAGCTAAAGTTATTACCCTGCCAGGATAGTAAAGTACCTAAGGATAGTTAGTTAGATAGTCCAGTCCTTTACGGGAGCCTTTCTTGTTTCTCCTTTTCTATTGACGAAGCTTTGGTCCGGTTGAAATATTATTGATTATTTATGACCAAAACAACTTGAGGATTGATTTTAAACATCGTTTGGCATGTTTCTACAAACTTTTATTGTACTTTTTTGATTTTTCGTCTGTCTGTTGTGATTGCTGAACAAAATGCACCAACAAAACAGAGGTTTTTGGACATAAAGAGGGACTTTATCGAACAAAACAAACATTTCTGTAACATGGAGTCTTCGGAGTGCAACCATCTGAAGA
Source organism: Salmo salar (assembly GCF_905237065.1). Taxonomy (NCBI): domain Eukaryota; kingdom Metazoa; phylum Chordata; class Actinopteri; order Salmoniformes; family Salmonidae; genus Salmo; species Salmo salar. The sequence goes on along the minus strand of NW_025549489.1, from coordinate 6,330 downwards.
TCATCAAAGGTAAGTGATACATTTTATCGCTATTTCTGACTTTTGTTACTCCTCTCCTTGGCTGCTAACTGTTTGTAATGATTTGTCTGCTGGGCGCTGTTCTCAGATAATCGCATGGTTTGCTTTCCCCGTAAAGCCATTTTGAAGTCTGACACAGCGGTTGGATTAACAAGAAGTTTATCTTTAAGCTGGTGTATAACACTTGTATCTTTTATGTATGTTTATTATGAGAATTTCTGTTTTGTTGAGTTTCACGCTCTGCAATTTCACCGGATGTTGTTTGAGACAGTTAATTACATTGTTTCTTATTCAGGAGTGGTGTTTAAAAAAAAAAGTGGAAAACCCCTAAATTATCACATGATGAAAATCATGAAATCACAACCAATAACACTTTCACGTGTTATTGAATAAAACATCGTTTGGCATGTTTCTACAAACTAGCGTCCCACACCCCCTAGTGAGGTTAATAATCTTTTGGGAAAAATTGAGTTTGTCCAGATACAATTCTATTTTACAGTAAACAAATTGACAACAAGCCATAACACATACGTTTGTCCAGCAGCAGACTATGATCGATAATGTCAAAAGCTGCACTGAAGTCTAACAAAACAGCCCCCACAATCATTTTATCATCAATTTCTCTCAGCCAATCATCAGTAATTTGTGTAAATGCTGTGTTTGTTGAGTGTCCTTCCCTATAAGCATGCCGAAATTCTGTTATCAATTTGTTTACTGTGAAATAGCATTGTATCTAGTCAAATACAATTTTTTCCAGAAGTTTATTAAGGGTTGACAACAGGCTGATTGGTCGGCTATTTGAGCCAGTAAAGGGGTTTTACTATTATTGGGTAGCAGAATGACTTTAACTTCCCTCCAGGCCTTGGGGCACACTCTAGTAGGCATCAATTGAAGATGTGGCAAATAGGAGTGGCAATATCATCTGCTATTATCCTCAGTAGTTTTCCATCCAGATTGTCAGACCCGGTGACTTGTCATTGTTGATAGACAACAATAATGTTTTCACCTCTTCCTCACTGACTTTATGGATTTCAAAAGTACATTCTTGTCTTTCATAATTTGGTCAGATATCCTTGGATGTGTAGTGTCAGCGTTTGTTGCTGGCATGTCATCCCTAAGTTTGTCTTGCCAATGAAAAACTCATTAAAGTAGTTGAATGAATGAAGGAGCCATGTTGGCTTTTTTCCCCAAAATGTAATGTAAGGTGTCCCAAAGCGTTTTACTATCATTCTTTATATAATTTATTTGTTTCATAGTGTCGTTTCTGTTTCTTTTTATTTAGTTTAGTCACATGATTTATTAATTTGCAGTATGTTTTCCAATCAGTTGTGCTGCCAGACCTATTTTCCATTCCTTTACCCTCATCCCGCTCAATCATACATTTTTTCAATTCCTCATCAATCCACAGGGATTTAACAGTTTTTACAGTCATTTTCTTAATGGGTGCTTATTAGTAACTGGAATAAGTAGTTTCATAAATGTGTCCAGTGCAGCGTCTGGTTGCTCCTCATTACAAACCACAGACCAGCAAATATTCTTTACATCATCAACATATGAATCACTACAAACCTTATTGTATGACCTCTTATACACTATATTAGGCCCAGCCTTTGGAACTTGGGTTTTCCTAGATATGGCTACTATATTGTGATCACTACATCCTATGGATCTGGATACTGCTTTAAAGCACGTTTCTGTAGCATTAGTAAAAGATGTGATCAATACATGTTGATGATTTCATTCCTGTGCTGTTTGTAACTACCCTGGTAGGTTGACTGATAACCTGAACCAGGTTGAAGGCACTGGTTATAGTTTAAAGATTTTTCCTGAGTGGGCAGCTTGATGAAAGCCAGTCAATATTTAAATAAGCCAGAAAATATACTTCTCTGTTGACACAATTTTGAAGGAGGAACCACTATTGTACACATCACGGTCATTGAGTGCACCAGGGGTCTACGCAGTGTAGGACCTTCCCTGGCATGTGTTGCTTGACAAAAAGACATGTCAGCCACACACATGAAATGTCCCTTTTTCTGATGGTGTGTGTGTGTGTGTGTGTGTGTGTGTGTGTGTGTGTGTGTGTGTGTGTGTGTGTGTGTGTGTGTGTGTGTGTGTGTGTGTGTGTGTGTGTGTGTGTGTGTGTGTGTGTGTGTGTGTGTGTGTGTGTGTGTGTGTTCCAGAGATGGCCCACTCCTACAGTAGTCCATTGCTGAGCTCGTGTGGTTCCACTAAGGTCCTCTACTTTACAGACCACTCACAAACACCCTGCATGATCCACATCAACAAGAGGTACGTGTGTTTACTTAACCCCTAATCATAACCAATTTATCTGGGACCTTGAAATGTTTCAGAATCACCTTTATTCGACAAATACATTTGCATGAACAGTAATTTTCATATGGTGCTGCCACAATAAACAGGATATAAAGACATATCTAGACGCAGAATTGACAATCCACATGTAATGCCTTCAGAAACTATTCTCACCCTTTGACTTTTTCCACATTGTTGTATTACATCTGAATTTAAAACGGATTAAATTGAGATTTTGTGTCACTGGCTTATACACAATATCCCATAATGTTAAAGTGGAATTGTTTTGTTTTTTTAGACATTTTTACAAATTAATTAAAAATGAAAAGCTGAAATTTCTTGGGTCAATAAGTATTCAACTCCTTTATTATCTCAAGCCTAAATAAGTTCAGGAGTAAACATTTCCTTAACAAGTTGCATGAAACTGAGGATGGATCAACTCCATTGTAGTTAATCCACAATACTGACCTAAATGACAGAGTGAAAAGGAAGTCTATACACATAAATAATATGCCAAAACATGCATCCTGTTTGCAATAAGGCACTAAAGTAAAACTGCAAAAAGTGTGGCAAAGAAATTAACTTTATGTCCTGAATACAAAAGCGTTAACTTTGGGGCAAATCCAACACGTCACTGAATACCACTTCATATTTTCAAGCATGGTGGTGGCTGCATCATGTTATGGGTATGCTTGTCATTTGCAATGACTAGGGCGTTTTGTAATAATACAAATAAATGGTATAGAACTAAGCACAGGCAAAATCCTAGAGGAAAACCTGGTTCAGTCTACTTTCCACCAGACACGGAGAGATGAATTCACCTTTCAGCAGGACAATAACCTAAAACACAAGGCCAAATATACACTGGCAGACATTTACATAAATCTTAAAAATGGCGAGACTTGAAAATGGCTGTCCAGCAATGATCAACTTGAAAGAACTTGAACAATTAAAAAACATTTTTTTAAATGTGCTGATATTGCACAACCCAGGTTTGCAAAGCTCTTAGAGACTTACCCAGAAAGACTCACAGCTCTTAGAGACTGACCCAGAAAGACTCACAGCTCTTAGAGACTTACCCAGAAAGACTCACAGCTCTTAGAGACTGACCCAGAAAGACTCACAGCTCTTAGAGACTGACCCAGAAAGACTCACAGCTCTTAGAGACTTACCCAGAAAGACTCACAGCTCTTAGAGACTAACACAGAAAGACTCACAGCTCTTAGAGACTAACACAGAAAGACTCACAGCTCTTAGAGACTAACACAGAAAGACTCACAGCTCTTAGAGACTGACCCAGAATGACTCACAGCTCTTAGAGACTGACCCAGAAAGACTCACAGCTCTTAGAGACTTACCCAGAAAGACTCACAGCTCATAGACTAACCCAGAAAGACTCACAGCTCTTAGAGACTAACCCAGAAAGACTCACAGCTCTTAGAGACTTACCCATAAAGACTCACAGCTCTTAGAGACTCACCCAGAATGACTCACAGCTCTTAGAGACTAACCCAGAAAGACTCACAGCTCTTAGACTAACCCAGAAAGACTCACAGCTCTTAGACTAACCCAGAAAGACTCACAGCTCTTAGAGACTCACCCAGAATGACTCACAGCTCTTAGAGACTTACCCAGAAAGACTCACAGCCCTTAGAGACTTACCCAGAAAGACTCACAGCTGTAATCGCTGCCAAAAAGGTGATTCTATCATATACTGACTCGGGTGTGAATACTTATGTAAATAAGATGTATGTATTTAATTTTCCAATACATTTGCAAACATTTCTAAAACATATTTTCACTTTGTGTGTAGATGGGTGAGAGAATATTTTTCATTTAATCCATTTTGAGACTAACAAGAGACTTACAACAAAATGTGCAATAAGGGGTATGAATACTTTCTGAAGGCCCTGTATGTAGAGAAGTATTAAACAAAACAAAAACTATTTGACAGGATCATGTGCAATGAAGGAACTATAAAATGTCAAGAGTCAGGATGTGCAGAGATGCTGTTTTGGATGATCATGCAGGGTGCATAGTCTGGGTGAGAAGATTATTGGAAACATTTGATGTGTGTTAGGTTGGGGAAGGTAACTCTGAGAGATGTGAAGACGGCAGTAGACAGAGATGACAACCACAGATTCCACTTCAAAGCCCTCGACCCCGAGTTTGGTACCGTTAAAGAAGAGGTGAGGAGGGAGGGAGAAAAGAGATGAGGGAGGAACTAGAGCAGGGGGGAGAGAAGAGGGGGGCAAGTGGAGAGGAGGGGGAGAAGAAGGGGGGGCAAGTGGAGAGGAGGGGGAGAAGAGGGGGGGCAAGTGGAGAGGAGGGGGAGAAGAGGGGGGGCAAGTGGAGAGGAGGGGAGAAGAGGGGGGGCAAGTGGAGAGGGGAGTAGAGGGGGAGAGAAGAGGGGGGGCAAGTGGAGAGGGGAGTAGAGGGGGGGCAAGTGGAGAGGAGGGGGAGAAGAGGGGGGGCAAGTGGAGAGGAGGGGGAGAAGAGGGGGGGGCAAGTGGAGAGGAGGGGGAGAAGAGGGGGGCAAGTGGAGAGGGGAGTAGAGGGGGAGAGGAGGGGAGAAGAGGGGGGGCAAGTGGAGAGGAGGGGGAGAGAAGAGGGGGGCAAGTGGAGAGGAGGGGGAGAAGAGGGGGGCAAGTGGAGAGGAGGGGGAGAAGAGGGGGGGCAAGTGGAGAGGGGAGTAGAGGGGAGAGAAGAGGGGGAGGAAAGGGGGGGACACGTGGAGAGGAGGGGGAGAAGAGGGGGGGGGCAAGTGGAGAGGGGAGTAGAGGGGGAGAGAAGAGGGGGAGGAAAGGGGGGACAAGTGGAGAGGAGGGGGAGAAGAGGGGGGGGGCAAGTGGAGAGGGGAGTAGAGGGGGAGAGGAGGGGGAGAAGAGGGGGGGCAAGTGGAGAGGAGGGGGAGAAGAGGGGGGTCAAGTGGAGAGGAGGGGGGAGAAGAGGGGGGGGCAAGTGGAGAGTAGCGTAGAGGGGGGAGAGGAAGGGCAGAGGACAGAAGGGGTAGAGGAAAGGAGAAGGAGAGGAGGTGGAGGAGAGAAGGGGCAGAGGACAGGAGGGGGGCGGAGAGGAGGGGGAGGAGAGGAGGGGGAGGAGAGGAGGGGTAGAAGGAGGGAGGAGTCTGGTGATCTATGCATAAATACAGTCACAGTGTTGATATTTTGTGTGTGTATGTGTGTGTGTGTGGTGTGTGTGTGTGTGTGTGTGTATGTGTGTATTTAGGTATTTGAAGATGAGGCGTTGGTTCCAGGCTGGGAGGGGAAGATAGTGGCCTGGGTGGAGGAGAACAACGGAGAGGAGAGGTACGCACTCAAACACACACACACACTTCTCCTTCAGTGTTCAGTATGTCATTGTTCTTTCTTTTTCCACAGGACTAAAGGCCCCAGCTGCTGAGGAACTGAAGGCCCCAGCTGCTGAGGAACTGAAGGCCCCAGCTGCTGAGGAACTGAAGGCCCCAGCTGCTGAGGAACTGAAGGCCCCAGCTGCTGAGGAACTGAAGGCCCCAGCTGCTGAGGAACTGAAGGCCCCAGCTGCTGAGGAACTCAAGGCCCCAGCTGCTGAGGAACTGAAGGCCCCAGCTGCTGAGGAACTGAAGGCCCCAGCTGCTGAGGAACTGAAGGCCCCAGCTGCTGAGGAACTGAAGGCCCCAGCTGCTGAGGAACTAAAGACCCCAGCTGCTGAGGGACTGAAGGCCCCAGCTGCTGAGGAACTGAAGGCCCCAGCTGCTGAGGAACTGAAGGCCCCAGCTGCTGAGGAACTGAAGGCCCCAGCTGCTGAGGAACTGAAGGCCCCAGCTGCTGAGGAACTGAAGGCCCCAGCTGCTGAGGAACTGAAGGCCCCAGCTGCTGAGGAACTGAAGGCCCCAGCTGCTGAGGACTGAAGGCCCCAGCTGCTGAGGGACTGAAGGCCCCAGCTGCTGAGGAACTGAAGGCCCCAGCTGCTGAGGAACTGAAGGCCCCAGCTGCTGAGGAACTGAAGGCCCCAGCTGCT
>NW_025549488.1:40000-52409 GCF_905237065.1 Salmo salar | reverse complement strand
TTTCTCCTCTCGTCATTTCGTCTCTCTCTCTCTCTCTGCCACATGTGCTGTCCTTTCGATCCCTCTCGCAGTCCTCACCAAATAACACGAACACACTGTGTGTGTGTGTGGTGTGTGTGGGCCTCGAAAGTAGTAGAGAGGGTCTCTGATGTGTGATTCCTCTCTCTCTCTCTCTCTCTCTCTCTCTTCTCTCTCTCTCTCTCTCTCTCTTCTTCTTAAGTACACATACATACAAAGCAGTGCAACAATGTGTGTGTGGCGCGCGCAGCGCGTTATGCGCGCAAGGCAAAGGCGCATATGGCAAAAGAGTGCAAGAAAGAGGCAGCAAGCGTTGCTGCCGCTGCGCGCGCGCAGCGCGCTGCTGCCGCAGTTGCGCGTTGCCGCGCGCTGGCAGCGCGCTGGCGGCGGCGCGCGCTGCCTGTTACAGGTACGCGGCGGCGGCGCGAGCGCAAAGCAAGCGCAGCGCGCGCGGCGCACGGCAGCGGCGCAGGTGCGGCGGCGCGGCGGCAGCAAAGCGGCGCGGCAGCGCGCGCGCGCAGGCGCGCGGCGGCGCGGTGGCGGCGCAGGCGGCGGCGCAGCGGCAGGCGCAGCGGCGGCGAAGCGTTGAGCGCGCAGTTCGCTGCTTTCATTACGCTTTCAACAGCTTTCTTCTTTCTTCTTTCTTCTGCTTCTTCTTCTTTCAGCTGCTTGCTTCTACGCTTACGCAAGGTAACAAGCCAGCCTGCTGCTTGCGCTTCTTTCTTCTTTTTCGCCGCCTTTCGCCATGCGCTTTCTTTTTCGCAGCTTCTTCTACACATAGCGCCAAGCTACATTCGCTTCTTCTTGCTTCAGCACTTTTTCGCCATTACATACGCCGCGCTTCGCTTTCTTTCTTCTCTTTTCATGCACTTTCGCAGGCGCGCCACAGCCGTTGCGCCGCCGCCAAACAGCGCCATGCGCGCAGCGCAGCGCGGGCGGCTGGCGCGCGCTGCTGCCGCTATGCTGCGCCGCTGGCTGGCGCCGCTGCTGCTTCATTTTTCTCTCTCTCTTTCTTTCTTTCGCTTTCTTCTTTTTCTTTTCTTTTTCTTTTCTTTTCGCCGCTGCTGCGCCGCCGCGCCGCCGCCATGCATGTTCGCTGTTGATGCCGCTTTGCATGGTAGCGTTATGGCAAAAACGCGCGCAGCAGCGCAGCGCAGGCGCGCGCCAGCGCGCGGCGTTACGCGCGCGCGCGCAAGCGGCGCGCTGCCATAGCAAACGGCGGCATAATGTGGTATGTGTCATGGTTGTAATCAAAGGTAATCGTGTTGTGGCACAGGAATGCTAGCTGTTACACTCGAAAACAAGGGGGATACTGACTCAAAACATAAAATGGCGTTGTTTCTCTATGAACTATTGTAATATTAAGTGAAAATAATAGTAATCCAAAACCAGGAAAACTGAGACCATCATTTGGAGAGAAAAAAACTGATTTTTATTGCCCCCTTAGAGTTGTTTATGAATGAACTGTTATTTGACCAGGTATATTGACAGAAAACACAGTTCACCACTTTCTGAGTAGCAGGAAAGAGGAGAATGTGCCTATTTGAAAGCTAGAAATAATGAGTAGCTGAAGACATTTCTAAGCTCTTATGCTAGAAAAGGTTGGAGGCCCCTGCTCTATGATCAGCTGATCTAGGATGGGTGGAGTCTTCATTTACAGGGTGGGAGGGGCTTTATTTATCGACATCACCCCTGACTAAGCGCTCGGCCAATCCCCTTCTTCCCCTGGACATGTTATTATTTTCTAACCTGTTAACAAACATTCTGAACAGGAAACGTTGTGTATTTACATGACATCATCTGAAAACAAGTGAAAGCACAAAGAAGTGAGAAGCTGGATGTACCGTTGCCATGGGAATTATTGCTGAATAAATTGAGTCAAAGTGAGCTACTATGGTGCTGTTGTGGAGAGTCCTATATTAATATATATATATTATAGCTTTGTTATATGTAATATAACTACACTGAACAAAAATATAAAAGTGTTGATCCCATGTTTCATGAGCTGAAATAAAAATCCCAGAGATGTTCCAGATGCACAAAAAGCTTATTGCTCTAAAATGTTGTCCACACATTTGTTTACGTCCCTGTTAGTGAGCATTTCTCCTTAGCTAAGATAATCCATCCACCTGACAGGTGTGGCATATCAAGAAGCTGATTAAACAGCATGATCATTACACAGGTGCACCTTGTGCTGGGGACAATAAAAGGCCACTCTAAAATGTGCAGTTTTGCCACACAACACAATGCCAGATGTCTCAAGTTTTGAGGGGAGCGTGCAGTTGGCATGCTGACTGCAGGAATGTCCACCAGAGCTGTTGCCAGAGAATTGAATGTTCATTTCTCTACCATAAGCGTTCTCCAACGTAATTTTAGAGAATTTGGCAGTACTTCAAACCAACCTCAACCGTAGACCACGTGTAGGCGTTGTGTGGGCAAGCGGTTGTGAATAGAGTGCCCCATGGTGGGGTTATGGTATGGGGCAGGCATAAGCTACGGACAATGAACACAATTGAATTTTATCGATGGCAATTTGAACGCACAGAGATACGTGAGGAGATCCTGAGGCCCATTGTCGTGCCATTTATCCCGCCGCCATCACCTCATGTTTCAGCATGATAATTCATGGCCCCATGTCGCAAGGATCTGTACACATTTCATGGAAGATGAAAATGTCCCATATCTTCCATGGCTCTATACTCACCAGACATGTCACCCATTGAGCATGTTTGGGATGCTCTGGATTGACATGTATGACAGTGTTCCACTTCCTGCCAATATCCAGAAACCTTCGCACAGCCATGATGACAACATTCCACAGGCCACAATCAACAGCCTGATCAACTATGCGAAGCAGATGTTCGCCGCTGCATGAGGCAAATGGTGGTCACACCAGATAATAACTTGTATTCCCAGTCATTTGAAATCAATAGATTAGGGCCAAATTTAATTATTCAGTTGACCTTATGTGAACTGTAACTCAGTAAAACCTTTGAAATTGTTGCATGTTAGGATTATATTTTTTGTTCAGTGTATATATAGTGCATTTGGAAAGTATTCAGACCCCTTGACTTTTTCCAGATTTTGTTATGTTACAGCCTTATTCTAAAACAAATTAAATTACTTTCTCCTCTCAATCTACACACAATACCCCATAATGACATCACAATACCCCATAATGACATCACAATACCCCATAATGCCATCACAATACCCCATAATGACATCACAATACCCCATAATGACATCACAATACCCCATAATGACATCACAATACCCCATAATGACAAACCGAAAGGTTTTTGAGAAAATTTTGCAAATGTATTAAAAAAAAAGGACAGGAACACCTTATTTCATAAGTATTCAGACCCTTTGCTATGAAACTGGAAATTGAGCTTAGGTGCATCCTGTTTCCATTGATCATCATTTTAGATGTTTCTACAACTTGATTGGAATCCACCTGTGGTAAATTCAATTGATTGAACATCATTTGGAAAGGCACACACCTGCCTAGTGTCATGATGTTGGCCTGTTGGGGGAGGTTTATGACCCCCATAAATACCTTTCCCCTTTTTCCCCTGTCTACTCTACCGATGTGACTTGAAAATCCCTTTGTTAACAGAGAGGCTGGTAACATCGAAAGGTGGGAAACTGAACCATATTTCAGTAATCCAACCAGTTGAAAATATGCGTTGGTACTTAATGAATATGATGTCAGATCAGTTACGTTCTGAGACATTATTACTGATGACAGGACGACATAAACTGTATCTGGGAAAGTCTACACATTGCAGTTAGGCCTTGAAATACATCTGCAGGTACACCTCAATTGACTCAAATTATGTCAATTAGCCTATCAGAAGCTTCTAAAGCCATGACATCATTTTTTGGAATTTTCAAAGCTGTTTAAAGGCACAGTCAACTTAGTGTATGTAAACTTCTGACCCACTGGAATTGTGGATACGCTGAATTATAAGTGAAATAATCTGTCTGTAAACAATTGTTGGAAAATTACTTATGTCATGCACAAAGTGGATGTCCTAACCGACTTGCCAACACTATAGTTTGTTAACAAAAAGTTTGTGGAGTGGTTGAAAAACAAGTTTTAATGACTCCAACCTAATATGCTGACTAGACCGGACACGTCCTGTGCGCGAGCCGATCGTAAAATACATTTTGAAATCCATGTTATTCAATTATTGCACCCACACTGCTCGCACGCACCAACGAAGGCGTCTGTGATGCCAAGGGCTAAAATTGAACTCCTTTCTATTTCTGATGCAGATCACGCTGCAAGTCCTGCCTCTCCCATCTCCTCATTGGTTTATAGAAGCAGGTACCCACGTGCCATCTCCTCATTGGTTATAATACCCACGTGGGTGATTGAAAGATTAAATGTTTTGCCAGTTGTCGTGGTAATACTATGAAAGTTTAGATGCCGATCACCATTTAAGTTCAAAGATGAAAAAGCCTGGAAGGAGGAGAGATGACTAGAAACGAGTCGGTTGGCCGTTTTATGTGTGGATTAATTGTCGGAGTAGGGGACCTTGTGCATTTCAGGTACAAAATAAATGTATGCACGATGACGCACGTGCGCAGCGGTTTGGGTTCCGTGTAAGTGTATGTTAACCTGATATGGATAGGGGGCAGTATTTTCACGGCCGGATGAAAAAACGTACCCAATTTAAACTGGTTACTACTCTTGCCCAGAAACGAGAATATGCATATTATTAGTAGATTTGGATAGAAAACACTCTGAAGTTTCTAAAACTGTTTGAATGGTGTCTGTGAGTATAACAGACCTCATATGGCAGGCAAAAATCTGAGAAAAAGTCAACCAGGAAGTGTAGGATCCTGAGAAATGTAGTTCTTCTTTCTAGTCCCTTTCGAAAATACAGTATCTGTGCTGTTACGTTGCACTTTCTAAGGCTTCCATTGGCTGTCTAAAGCCTTCAGAAAGTGGATTGAGCCTTCTCCTGTCTCTGGGCAGAGTATAGGAGTTCAGTTACTGAATGGTCTGCCTGAGGACAAAGAGATTGGATATGCATGTATGTTTTTTCTTTTTCTCCTTGAATGAATACACTATTGTCCGGTTAGAATATTATCGCAATTTTACGTAAAAAATACCATAAAAATTGATTTTAAACAGCGTTTGACATGCTTCTAAGTACGGTAATGGAACATTTTGACTTTTTGTGTCTCGATTGCGCTCATGCGTTACCCTTTGGATAGTGACCTGAACGCATCGAACAAAATGGAGGTATTTGGACATAACTATGGATTATTACGAACAAAAACAACATTTCTTGTGGAAGTAGCAGTCCTGGGATTGCATTCTGACGAAGATCAGCAAAGGTAATACAATATTTCTAATTCTGAGTTTAGATTGCCCCGAACTTGGCGGGTGTCTGAATAGCTCTCTGTGATGGCTGAGCTATGTACTCAGAATATTGAAAAATGTGCTTTCGCCGAAAAGCTATTTTAAAATCTGACACAGCGATTGCATAAAGGAGTTCTGTATCTATAATTCTTAAAATAATTGTTATGTATTTTGTCAACGTTTATGATGAGTATTTTTGTAAATTCACCGGAAGTTTTTGGTGGGAATACATTTTCTGAACATCACGCGCCAATGTAAAAAGCTGTTTTTGGATATAAATATGAACTTGATTGAACAAAACATACATGTATTGTATAACATAATGTCCTAGGAGTGTCATCTGATGAAGATCATCAAAGGTTAGTGCTTCATTTAGCTGTGGTTTTGGGTTTTATTGACATATATGCTTGCTTGGAAAATGGCTGTGTGGTTATTTTTGTCTATGTACTCTCCCTAACATAATCTAATGTTTTGCTTTCGCTGTAAAGCCTTTTTGAAATCGGACAACGTGGTTGGATTCAGGAGAGGTTTATCTTTCAAATGGTGTAAAGTAGTCGTATGTTTGAGAAAAATTGAATTGTGGTATTTTAGTTGTTTTTGTATTTCGCGCCATGCGATCCCATTGGCTGTTGGCTAGGGTTCCGCTGGCGGAACGAGGTTCCGCCAGCTGGGAGCTGAGGGGGTCTGTAACAGCTGGGACCTGAGGGGGGTCTATAACAGCTGGGACCTGAGGGGGTCTATAACAGCTGGGACCTGAGGGGGGTCTGTAACAGCTGGGACCTGAGGGGGTCTATAACAGCTGGGACCTGAGGGGGTCTGTAACAGCTGGGACCTGAGGGGGGTCTGTAACAGCTGGGACCTGAGGGGGTCTGTAACAGCTGGGAGCTGAGGGGGTCTGTAACAGCTGGGGCCTGAGGGGGGTCTGTAACAGCTGGGGCCTGAGGGGGTCTGTAACAGCTGGGACCTGAGGGGGTCTGTAACAGCTGGGACCTGAGGGGGGTCTGTAACAGCTGGGACCTGAGGGGGGTCTGTAACAGCTGGGACCTGAGGGGGTCTGTAACAGCTGGGAGCTGAGGGGGGTCTGTAACAGCTGGGAGCTGAGGGGGGTCTGTAACAGCTGGGACCTGAGGGGGTCTGTAACAGCTGGGACCTGAGGGGGGTCTGTAACAGCTGGGACCTGAGGGGGTCTGTAACAGCTGGGACCTGAAGGGGGTTTATAACAGCTGGGACCTGAGGGGGTCTGTAACAGCTGGGACCTGAGGGGGTCTGTAACAGCTGGGACCTGAAGGGGGTTTATAACAGCTGGGACCTGAGGGGGTCTGTAACAGCTGGGACCTGAGGGGTCTGTAACAGCTGGGACCTGAGGGGGTCTGTAACAGCTGGGACCTGAAGGGGGTTTTGTAACAGCTGGGACCTGAGGGGGTCTGTAACAGCTGGGAGCTGAGGGGGGTCTGTAACAGCTGGGGCCTGAGGGGGGTCTGTAACAGCTGGGACCTGAGGGGGTCTATAACAGCTGGGACCTGAGGGGGTCTGTAACAGCTGGGACCTGAGGGGGGTCTGTAACAGCTGGGACCTGAGGGGGGTCTGTAACAGCTGGGACCTGAGGGGGTCTGTAACAGCTGGGACCTGAGGGGGGTCTGTAACAGCTGGGACCTGAAGGGGTCTATAACAGCTGGGAGCTGAGGGGGGTCTGTAACAGCTGGGAGCTGAGGGGGTCTGTAACAGCTGGGACCTGAGGGGGGGTCTCTAACAGCTGGGAGCTGAGGGGGTCTGTAACAGCTGGGAGCTGAGGGGGTCTGTAACAGCTAGGAGCTGAGGGGGTCTGTAACAGCTGGGAGCTGAGGGGGTCTGTAACAGCTGGGAGCTGAGGGGGTCTGTAACAGCTGGGAGCTGAGGGGGGTCTGTAACAGCTGGGAGCTGAGGGGGGGTCTGTAACAGCTGGGAGCTGAGGGGGTCTGTAACAGCTGGGACCTGAGGGGGTCTGTAACAGCTGGGACCTGAGGGGGTCTGTAACAGCTGGGACCTGAAGGGGGTCTGTAACAGCTGGGACCTGAGGGGGTCTGTAACAGCTGGGAGCTGAGGGGGTCTGTAACAGCTGGGACCTGAGGGGGGTCTGTAACAGCTGGGACCTGAGGGGGGTCTATAACAGCTGGGACCTGAGGGGGTCTGTAACAGCTGGGACCTGAGGGGGTCTGTAACAGCTGGGACCTGAGGGGGTCTGTAACAGCTGGGACCTGAGGGGGGTCTGTAACAGCTGGGACCTGAGGGGGTCTGTAACAGCTGGGACCTGAAGGGGGTCTATAACAGCTGGGAGCTGAGGGGGTCTGTAACAGCTGGGAGCTGAGGGGGTCTGTAACAGCTGGGAGCTGAGGGGGTCTGTAACAGCTGGGAGCTGAGGGGGTCTGTAACAGCTGGGAGCTGAGGGGGTCTGTAACAGCTAGGAGCTGAGGGGGTCTGTAACAGCTGGGAGCTGAGGGGGGTCTGTAACAGCTGGGAGCTGAGGGGGGTCTGTAACAGCTGGGAGCTGAGGGGGGTCTGTAACAGCTGGGACCTGAGGGGGGGTCTGTAACAGCTGGGACCTGAGGGGGTCTGTAACAGCTGGGACCTGAGGGGGGTCTGTAACAGCTGGGACCTGAGGGGGTCTGTAACAGCTGGGAGCTGAGGGGGGTCTGTAACAGCTGGGAGCTGAGGGGGTCTGTAACAGCTGGGACCTGAGGGGGTCTGTAACAGCTGGGACCTGAGGGGGGTCTGTAACAGCTGGGACCTGAGGGGGGTCTGTAACAGCTGGGACCTGAGGGGGTCTGTAACAGCTGGGACCTGAAGGGGGGTCTATAACAGCTGGGACCTGAGGGGGTCTGTAACAGCTGGGACCTGAGGGGGGTCTCTAACAGCTGGGAGCTGAGGGGGTCTGTAACAGCTGGGACCTGAGGGGGTCTGTAACAGCTGGGACCTGAGGGGGGGTCTCTAACAGCTGGGAGCTGAGGGGTCTGTAACAGCTGGGAGCTGAGGGGGTCTGTAACAGCTGGGAGCTGAGGGGGTCTGTAACAGCTGGGACCTGAGGGGGGTCTGTAACAGCTGGGACCTGAGGGGGGTCTATAACAGCTGGGACCTGAGGGGGGTCTATAACAGGCTGCAACAGTGAGAGGCTTATTTCTGGAGAGATGGATTTTTAAAAGTAGAAGCTCGAATTGTTTGGGCACAAAAAGTAATAAAATAACAATAACGAGGCTATATACAGGGGGTACCGGTACCGAGTCAGTATGGGGTACAGGTTAGTCGAGGTAATTTGTACATGTAGGTAGGGGTGAAGTGACTGCATAGATAATCAACAGAGAGTAGCAGCCGTTTAAAAACAAAAGGGGGGGGTCAATGTAAATAGTCCGGTGCCCATTTGATTAATTGTTCAGCAGGCTTTGGGGTAGAAGCTTATAAAGAGCCTTTTGGACCTAGACTTGGCGCTCTGGTACGGTTTGCCGTGCTGTAGCAGAAAGAACAGTCTATGACTTGGGTGACTGTGATATATGTTTCAGTAAGATTGGATTTTTGTATAAATATCATTTGTTATCAACTGTACTGCAGGGATGGAATGTAAGTCACAGAAAATTGAGGGGGTCGTCGCAGCTGCAGAGAGGTATTTGGGTGTGCGAGACTTGACATCAGAAGAATTGCAGGGAGTGTCCCATCCTTATTCAACCTTTATTTAACTAGGCAAGTCAGTTAAGAATAAATTCTTATTTACAATGACAGCCTATCGGGGAACAGTGGGTTAACTGCCTTGTTCAAGGGCAGAACGACATATTTTTACCTTATCATCTAGGGGATTCGATCCAGCAACCCAACTCTCTAACCACTAGGCTACCTGCCGCTCCAGGACCAAATAGATTTAAATAGTGGAGTAGTGTGGTGGGTTTTTAGTGGTAGGTTGTTTGTTTGTTTATTTATTTATTCATTATTATAATAATTATTTAAAGCAAAGAATAAGGGAGTTATACTCCAGTCTAGTAGGTGGCGGTAATGCAATATTTATTGGATGCTAAACGCCTTTAAACCTTATCGAAGAAGATTTGACGACTTGCACATGCGCAGTTCGGCGTGAGAAAAGCGTTAGACCCGATGACGTCTTAGCTAGCTAACTTCGCCATGACGTCGCCTAAACGTGAGATCGGGGACTTCTATTGGAGAAGCACTTTTAGCCCATCTTCATACTGTACTGTCTTTGGAGGTGTCTGTCTATGGTACAAACTCTGTGATTGTAACCTCAGCCTTCTCTATTTTACTTCCGTAAACATACAGTTTACAGGAAGTGACGCTGTAGTAAATACCACCGGGAACGGAAGTCCATGTAGCGCGCCAAATTTGTTGAGCAGCTGGGTTGGAGTCAACTTCGCTTTCAAGATTTGAGATAATATATATAAATGCTGATAAGGAACCAGGACTGCTGAAAGACTCAAGGTAAACAACACACGGTCATGTGGCCAACCCAGACTAGTTTGCTTGACAGGAATTGGGGAGAGCTATTAAAGCCAACGTCAGTAAGGTTTAGACAAAGTGGTTTTGTTAGTAACTTGACTAGCTAGCTAGCATGTTTGGCAACGCGTATTTTAGCTAACTGACATTAATTACAATTATTGCCGATAATGTATAGTTTAATACTTCGGTTAGATATAGAATGACTTTCCGAGTTTACGTACTCATCTGAACTAGGAAACTCGGTAATTTCCTACTTGCTAATTGGTTGTAGTTATACACGTTGAACCAGTTAGCAAGTCGGACATTTCCGAGTTTCGTAGTTCCGACTAGGACGTAAACGCAGCAACAGTAAATTTAAGCTGCTCTATAACTGAACCAGAATCTGCACAGAGGCGAATGACTGAGTACAACCTCTCCTCTCCTCTCTGCACAGAGGGTGAATGACTGAGTACAACCTCTCCTCTCTGCACAGAGGGTGAATGACTGAGTACAACCTCTCCTCTCTGCACAGAGGGTGAATGACTGAGTACAACCTCTCCTCTCTGCACAGAGGGTGAATGACTGAGTACAACCTCTCCTCTCTGCACAGAGAGTGAATGACTGAGTACAACCTCTCCTCTCTGCACAGAGGGTGAATGACTGAGTACAACCTCTCCTCTCTGCACAGAGGGTGAATGACTGAGTACAACCTCTCCTCTCTGCACAGAGGGTGAATGACTGAGTACAACCTCTCCTCTCTGCACAGAGGGTGAATGACTGAGTACAACCTCTCCTCTCCTCTCTGCACAGAGAGTGAATGACTGAGTACAACCTCTCCTCTCTGCACAGAGATTCTGGTTCACCATATGTTACCTGTCATATAGTTAACTAAATTGAGAATGATATTGCTTCCTATTGTAGTTAGTCATGTTAGCGTTAGTGTTGTTTTGGGGACTAGTTGGCTATGCAGCTAGTGACGTTGGCGCAGGTTTGGGCAAACCAGCTAGCCAGTAGCGTTAGCATTGGTTTTGGTTGGCTTGGTTTAGCTATGCTGCCTTTGAGTTAAAGGCAGATGATTTACAGTCACGGGTTTGGGTGGATCGGTACAGAGAAGCTCAGAGCGGTGTGGGAATACTCATACTAACCGTACTATGGGACGTTAATTCAGTATACCTATTGGTCATAGTATGGACAGTAAGTATTACAAACGTCCCTGGATGTCGTACTAAATTCGCCAAGATACGAAGTATACAAACAGTGGACACTATTTCTGCACTGTTAGAGCCCATAATGCAATTAACCAGTTATTGAGACACATGTAAAGAAATGTTGAGCAATGTAATAAAGTAATGATTTTTTTTTAAATCAAAATCCAATTGTTATTGTGAGTGTAGTGAATTGCTTGTGCTTATAAGTTACAGGTTATGTTGGCTGACAATTTGTTAGTTGTGGTATCCTTATGAACCGCATATCATTACAGCAGTATGTGCCGGTAATATATGTAAACTAGCTTAACTAACGTTAGTTGGCTACTATTAAATCGAACTTGCCAGTATATTAACGATGTGCTATCCAACTACCTACATTTTATTGATTTGATTATTCAGGTAAGTGGTGGACATTGTTAATTCACTCTCGTCTGTGTGCCAGAGCGTAGAATAACTGATGAATTTCCAAAACGCTCAACACCCCTTGAATATAACCAGTGCCAGTAAATGTCGCGTAATTAAATTGTTGCCAGCAGCACAGTTAGTCCCCAACGCTCTGGATAACATGAAAACAGCTCTGCTGGGGAGAGTAAAATGGTCAATGAGCTGTTCTCTCATGTGTGTCTGGAAGTAGCTAGCCAACGTTAGCCAGTTAGCTGGGTGCTTGACTGCCGTTGTGAAGTCAAACCTACTCATCGGCCAGAGCGTCCAGTGTGCGTCGTGTGCGTCCAGTGTGCGTACTGAACGCGTACTGAACGCTCTGAATTTACGAACGCCCAGAGCGCACTCTGACACTCCAGATTGAATTTACGAACACACCCAAAATCGTATAACGTCTAGCTAGTAATTTGTTTTGCTAGCAATAGGTTGGATAGGGTTAGGATCATCTTCCGGTAGACAGGCTTGTACGCTCAACTGAAAGGATACCGTTCAGATACAGTAAACTAAAATGAACCTGTAGTATACTGTATGTTAGTGTGGGTATTCGAACACAGCTCATGACTTGCTACCAAACATACTTTCTAACTTGTGTGCCGTACATGCAGCATGGCGGTGCCTTTTGTGCAGGACTGGGACCTGATCCAGACGCTGGGAGAAGGAGCATATGGAGAGTGAGTACACACACACACACACACACACACACACACACACACACACACACACACACACACACACACACACACATTGTATGGTTGACAGGGACGTGGCAAATAAGTCTGGCTGCACAACCGATTGGCAAACATACTGCAAATTGAGAAATCATGTGACTGAACTGAATTAAAAAGAAGAAACTAAGAATCATAAAAAACCTTAAATGAGATTTTGGGCAAAAAGGCAAATTCAGCTCCATTAT
>NW_025549488.1:0-37500 GCF_905237065.1 Salmo salar | reverse complement strand
GTGTGGTATTCATGGTGTGTGTGGTATTCATGGTGTGTGTGTGTGTGTGTCCCAGGGTCAGGCTGCTGGTGAACAGACAGACTGGAGAAGCTGTAGCGGTGTGTGTGTGGTATTCATGGTGTGTGTGTGTGTGTGGTATTCATGGTGTGTGTGTGTGTGTGGTATTCATGGTGTGTGTGTGTGTGTGTCCCAGGGTCAGGCTGCTGGTGAACAGACAGACTGGAGAAGCTGTAGCGGTGTGTGTGTGTGTGTGGTATTCATGGTGTGTGTGTGTCCCAGGGTCAGGCTGCTGGTGAACAGACAGACTGGAGAAGCTGTAGCGGTGAAGGTTATTGATACGTCTCAGGGGAAGGAGTGTTCTGAGAACGTCAAGAAAGAGATCTGCATCAACAAGGTACCTGTATGTCTGGTCTGACTGTCTGCTATGTCTGGTCTGTCTGTCTGGTCTGTCTGTCTGCTATGTCTGGTCTGTCTGTCTGGTCTGTCTGTCTGGTCTGACTGTCTGCTATGTCTGGTCTGTCTGTCTGGTCTGTCTGTCTGCTATGTCTGGTCTGTCTGTCTGGTCTGTCTGTCTGGTCTGACTGTCTGCTATGTCTGGTCTGTCTGTCTGGTCTGTCTGTCTGCTATGTCTGGTCTCTCTGTCTGGTCTGTCTGTCTGGTCTGACTGTCTGCTATGTCTGGTCTGTCTGTCTGCTATGTCTGGTCTGACTGTCTGCTATGTCTGGTCTGTCTGTCTGCTATGTCTGGTCTGTCTGTCTGCTATGTCTGGTCTGACTGTCTGCTATGTCTGGTCTGTCTGTCTGCTATGTCTGGTCTCTCTGTCTGGTCTGTCTGCTATGTCTGCTATGTCTGTCTGTCTGGTCTGTCTGTCTGCTATGTCTGGTCTCTCTGTCTGGTCTGTCTGCTATGTCTGGTCTCTCTGTCTGGTCTGTCTGGTCTGTCTGTCTGCTATGTCTGGTCTGTCTGCTATGTCTGGACTGTCTGCTATGTCTGGTCTGTCTGTCTGCTATGTCTGGTCTCTCTGTCTGGTCTGTCTGCTATGTCTGCTATGTCTGTCTGTCTGTCTGCTATGTCTGGTCTGTCTGTCTGTCTGTCTGTCTGCTATTGTAACAGTGTAGGTTCCGTCCCTCTCTTCGCCCCAACCTGGGCTCGAACCAGGGACCCTCTGCACACATCAACAACTGACACCCTACGAAGCATCGTTACCCATCGCGCCACAAAAGCCGCGACCCTTGCAACGCAAGGGGAAACCCTACTTCAAGTCTCAGAGCGAGTGACGTCACTGATTGAAACGCTATTAGCGCGCACCACCGCTAACTAACTAGCCATTTCACATCGGTTACACTATGTCTGGTCTGTCTGCTATGTCTGTCTGTCTGGTCTGTCTGTCTGCTATGTCTGGTCTCACTGTCTGTCTGACTGTCTGGTACAGGGTTGGGGAGTAACGGATTATATGTGACCGGATTGCAGAACCCGGTAACTGTAATCCGTTACCAGCTAAACCCGGTAACTGTAATCCGTTACGTTACCAGCTAAACCCGGTAACTGTAATCCGTTACCAGCTAAACCCGGTAACTGTAATCCGTTACCAGCTAAACCCGGTAACTGTAATCCGTTACGTTACCAGCTAAACCCGGTAACTGTAATCCGTTACCAGCTAAATCCGGTAACTGTAATCCGTTACGTTACCAGCTAAAATACAGTAATCAGGTTACAGATACTTTAGAAAAACTAGATGAGTACTTTTTAAAATGTTTGCGAAAAAAAAACGTCTCTGTTTTCTCAATGACATTTAAAATCAGCTTTGAAAAAAGGCACAAGTTTAAGTTTGTTCCACCTGAGCGAGTCTGACCAATCAGAGACCACTATGATGACACAGTGCCAAATGTGTTTGATTGATGGCAGGAATTTTGGTGCAAATTTTGGCTAATTTTGGCGTTTTTAATCCAAAATGGGTGACCTACGTGATTCGTGTAGATCCGATGAGGAAAGTTTGGGCTGGGGGGGCTTTTAATCACTACTAGCTGTAAGTGACCGAGTGATGCGCTTTTGGAGCAATACTGGCTGTGTCCAAGGCTCAGCCAATCGTTCACATAACAGAATGCAGCACCCGACTGAAGAGAGAAGAGACAACCAGTTTGCTAGTTGTACAGCATCAGCCCGCGCTCTGGAAAGACCGCAGAGAGTAGAAAGGCTGTTTGCCAGTTACAGCAGCGCGTCCCCTGAACGGTAACGGAGAGGTAACGGAACGGTAACGGAGAGGTAACGGAACGGTAACGGAGAGGTAACGGAACGGTAACGGAGAGGTAACGGAAGGGTAACGGAGCGGTAACGTTAGGTGAGACACCTGACTACGGAGACCGGGGTGAGAAGGTTACAGCAGCAGCGAGTCTCCCTGAACGGTAACGGAGAGGTAACGGAACGGTAACGGAGAGGTGAGACGTCTTGACTACGGAGACCAGGGTGAGAAGGTTACAGCAGCACCGAGTCTCCCTGAACGGTAACGGAGAGGTAAAGGAACGGTAACGGAACGGTAACAGAGGTGAGACGTCTTGACTACGGAGACCAGGGTGAGAAGGTTACAGCAGCAGCGAGTCTCCCTGAACGGTAACGGAGAGGTAACGGAACGGTAACGGAGAGGTGAGACGTCTTGACTACGGAGACCAGGGTGAGAAGGTTACAGCAGCACCGAGTCTCCCTGAACGGTAACGGAGAGGTAAAGGAACGGTAACGGAACGGTAACAGAGAGGTGAGACGTCTTGACGACGGAGACCGGGGTGAGAAGGTGATGAAGCAGTACTTCATGACCTGTAACCGATAAACAACCTGCATTTAGGAAGTTTGAGCTGAGGGAGAAAGTGTGGTGGAACAAGAATGATTAGCATTAAGTATCTTGTTAGCTGGATCGAATTCTCCGTTAGCTAGCCAGAGAAATGTTCAGCAACATTTAGCCAACTTAACTGATCAAATAATTGAGTTTATGGTGTGAAAAATTAGCTGGCTAATTGTCAACATCAGATGAGCCAACGTTAGTAACCTAACCAAATTTGCTATAGTATTAACTTGTAACGTTATAGGACTCCTTGCCGTTCCTCAAGCTGGCAATCTGTGTGAAATGTTAACTAGCTACTATCTGTGTGAAATGTTAACTAGCTACTATCTGTGAACTAATGTTTTCCTTTTACAGTATGTGATTTATTTTCAGAATGAGAGAATTAGGTGAAAATGAGGCGTTGCTTGTTAAACAGTTAAGAGTAGCTGGAGCTGGATGCCTCTATAGAGGTGAAGGGAAGACCACACACTTTCCCTCTGTCTCACTTCTTCAATACAGTGGATATAAAGGGGTATGCCAGGTGTACTCTCTGCCTGAAAGAGATCAGTTATACCAACAAAGAGTATCATGCTCTGCTGCTGGCACATTGTAGAACAGATGTCCACAAGCAGAAAGTGTGAAATGTAATAATGTGCCGTGAAGCCCAAAGATATTGCTTTTATTGTGTTGAACTTGACAGTAACTCTTGTGTGTGAGAAGTGGGATTATTAAATGTTTTACTCAGTGAATGTAATTTCTGCACATGTTGCCTTGTGCACTTGATCGACTACTATACTGGCCACTATAATAGAGCAAAAATAGAATGTCTATTCGTTTCATTGTATTTCTACTTAAGATGTTTTTTTTCCCCCACGTGCAATATTTAGATGTGTGGTCACCAGCATTCTATTATAAAGGCTGTCATGGTAACAAGCGTTCTATTATAAAGGCTGTCATGGTAACGAGCGTTCTATTATAAAGGCTGTCATGGTAACAAGCGTTCTATTATAAAGGCTGTCATGGTAACGAGCGTTCTATTATACAGGCTGTCATGGTAACAAGCGTTCTATTATAAAGGCTGTCGTGGTAACGAGCGTTCTATTATAAAGGCTGTCGTGGTAACGAGCGTTCTATTATAAAGGCTGTCGTGGTAACAAGCGTTCTATTATAAAGGCTGTCGTGGTAACAAGCGTTCT
The DNA here is from genome assembly GCF_905237065.1 of Salmo salar. Taxonomy (NCBI): domain Eukaryota; kingdom Metazoa; phylum Chordata; class Actinopteri; order Salmoniformes; family Salmonidae; genus Salmo; species Salmo salar. The sequence continues at coordinate 33,492 of NW_025549488.1, read as the reverse complement.
ATTATAAAGGCTGTCGTGGTAACAAGCGTTCTATTATAAAGGCTGTCGTGGTCACCAGCATTCTATTATAAAGGCTGTCATGGTAACAAGCGTTCTATTATAAAGGCTGTCATGGTAACGAGCGTTCTATTATAAAGGCTGTCATGGTAACAAGCGTTCTATTATAAAGGCTGTCATGGTAACGAGCGTTCTATTATACAGGCTGTCATGGTAACAAGCGTTCTATTATAAAGGCTGTCGTGGTAACGAGCGTTCTATTATAAAGGCTGTCGTGGTAACGAGCGTTCTATTATAAAGGCTGTCGTGGTAACGAGCGTTCTATTATAAAGGCTGTCGTGGTAACAAGCGTTCTATTATAAAGGCTGTCGTGGTAACAAGCGTTCTATTATAAAGGCTGTCGTGGTAACAAGCGTTCTATTATAAAGGCTGTCGTGGTAACAAGCGTTCTATTATAAAGGCTGTCGTGGTAACAAGCGTTCTATTATAAAGGCTGTCGTGGTAACAAGCGTTCTATTATAAAGGCTGTCGTGGTAACAAGCGTTCTATTATAAAGGCTGTCGTGGTAACAAGCGTTCTATTGTAAAGGCTGTCGTGGTAACAAGCGTTCTATTGTAAAGGCTGTCGCGGTAACAAGCGTTCTATTGTAAAGGCTGTCGTGGTAACAAGCGTTCTATTGTAAAGGCTGTCGCGGTAACAAGCGTTCTATTATAAAGGCTGTCGCGGTAACAAGCGTTCTATTGTAAAGGCTGTCGCGGTAACAAGCGTTCTATTGTAAAGGCTGTCGCGGTAACAAGCGTTCTATTGTAAAGGCTGTCGCGGTAACAAGCGTTCTATTATAAAGGCTGTCGTGGTAACAAGCGTTCTATTATAAAGGCTGTCGTGGTAACAAGCGTTCTATTGTAAAGGCTGTCGTGGTAACAAGCGTTCTATTATAAAGGCTGTCGTGGTAACAAGCGTTCTATTATAAAGGCTGTCGTGGTAACAAGCGTTCTATTATAAAGGCTTTCGTGGTAACAAGCGTTCTATTGTAAAGGCTGTCGTGGTAACAAGCGTTCTATTGTAAAGGCTGTCGTGGTAACAAGCGTTCTATTGTAAAGGCTGTCGTGGTAACAAGCGTTCTATTGTAAAGGCTGTCGTGGTAACAAGCGTTCTATTGTAAAGGCTGTCGCGGTAACAAGCGTTCTATTGTAAAGGCTGTCGCGGTAACAAGCGTTCTATTGTAAAGGCTGTCGCGGTAACAAGCGTTCTATTGTAAAGGCTGTCGCGGTAACAAGCGTTCTATTGTAAAGGCTGTCGCGGTAACAAGCGTTCTATTGTAAAGGCTGTCGCGGTAACAAGCGTTCTATTATAAAGGCTGTCGTGGTAACAAGCGTTCTATTATAAAGGCTGTCGTGGTAACAAGCGTTCTATTATAAAGGCTGTCGTGGTAACAAGCGTTCTATTATAAAGGCTGTCGTGGTAACAAGCGTTCTATTATAAAGGCTGTCGTGGTAACAAGCGTTCTATTATAAAGGCTGTCGTGGTAACGAGCGTTCTATTATAAAGGCTGTCGTGGTAACGAGCGTTCTATTATAAAGGCTGTCGTGGTAACAAGCGTTCTATTATAAAGGCTGTCGCGGTAACAAGCGTTCTATTGTAAAGGCTGTCGCGGTAACAAGCGTTCTATTATAAAGGCTGTCGTGGTAACAAGCGTTCTATTATAAAGGCTGTCGTGGTAACAAGCGTTCTATTATAAAGGCTGTCGTGGTAACAAGCGTTCTATTATAAAGGCTGTCGCGGTAACAAGCGTTCTATTGTAAAGGCTGTCGCGGTAACAAGCGTTCTATTATAAAGGCTGTCGTGGTAACAAGCGTTCTATTATAAAGGCTGTCGCGGTAACAAGCGTTCTATTATAAAGGCTGTCGTGGTAACTGCAATATTAGTGTATTGTTTTTTTTTCTCAAGACTTGAGTGTCATTTGCAGTGACGTCTTGGCAACAAATAACATTGTAAAGGGTTTAAACACTGGTTCCCCTGCTGGTTCAATGAACCATAAACAACTAATGAACATGCACCTGTGGACCGGTCGTTAAGACACTAACAGCTTACAGACGGTAGGCAATTAAGGTCACAGTTATGAAAACATAGGACACTAAACAGGGACACATTATTCCATGTCTGTGGAACTTGTTCAGTTTGCTGAAAATAAACGCAGTTGACAGTGAGAAGACGTTTCTTATTTTGCTGAATTTTTATACAGTACCAGTCAAGTTTGCACACGCCTACATTCATTTTTTTTAATTTTTTTTTAAAACTTTTTTCTACATTGTAGAATAATAATGAAGACATCAAAACTATGAAATAACACATATGGAATAATGTAGTAACCAAAAAAGTGTTAAACAAAGCCAAATATATTTTTGATTATTCAAAGTAGCCAACCTTTGCCTTGATGACAGCTTTGCACACTCTTGGCAAAGCATCACCTTCCATGAGCGGGGTATTTATTTTTGAACTCAAATCAATGAGCCCAATCACTTCTCCATGACAACAAATTCATAAACAGAGTAGGGCTGGCTAATAAGTCCTTAGTATTGGGGTCATTCTCAAGTAAAACAATTTGGCTAATCTATTCTTCCAAGTCCTATTCCTTAACATTTTTATTTATTTAACGAGGCAAGTCAGTTAAGAACAGGCCACCTGCCTCCCCTCCACTCTAACCACTAGGCTACCTGCCTCCCCTCCACTCTAACCACTAGGCTACCTGCCTCCCCTCCACTCTAACCACTAGGCTACCTGCCTCCCCTACACTCTAACCACTAGGCTACCTGCCTCCCCTCCACTATAACCACTAGGCTACCTGCCGTCCCTCCACTCTAACCACTAGGCCACCTGCCGCCCCTCCACTCTAACCGCTAGGCCACCTGCCTCCCCTCCACTCTAACCACTAGGCTACCTGCCTCCCCTCCACTCTAACCACTAGGCTACCTGCCTCCCCTCCACTCTAACCACTAGGCTACCTGCCGCCCCCCTCCACTCTAACCACTAGGCTACCTGGCCCCCCCTCCACTCTAACCACTAGGCTACCTGCCTCCCCTCCACTCTAACCACTAGGCTACCTGCCCCCTCCACTCTAACCACTAGGCTACCTGCCGCCCTCCACTCTAACCACTAGGCTACCTGCCGCCCCTCCACTCTAACCGCTAGGCTACCTGCCTCCCCTCCACTCTAACCGCTAGGCTACCTGCCGCCCCTCCACTCTAACCATTAGGCTACCTGCCGCCCCTCCACTCTAACCGCTAGGCTACCTGCCGCCCCTCCACTCTAACCGCTAGGCTACCTGCCGCCCCTCCACTCTAACCGCTAGGCTACCTGCCTCCCCTTCACTCTAACCGCTAGGCTACCTGCCTCCCCTCCACTCTAACCGCTAGGCTACCTGCCTCCCCTCCACTCTAACCACTAGGCTACCTGCCTCCCCTCCACTCTAACCACTAGGCTACCTGCCTCCCCTACACTCTAACCACTAGGCTACCTGCCTCCCCTACACTCTAACCACTAGGCTACCTGCCTCCCCTACACTCTAACCACTAGGCTACCTGCCGCCCCTCCACTCTAACCACTAGGATACCTGCCGCCCCTACACTCTAACCACTAGGCTACCTGCCTCCCTTCCAATCTAACCACTAGGCTACCTGCCTCCCCTCCACTCTAACCACTAGGCTACCTGCCGCCCCCCTCCACTCTAACCACTAGGCTACCTGCCTCCCCTCCACTCTAACCACTAGGCTACCTGCCGCCCCCCTCCACTCTAACCACTAGGCTACCTGCCTCCCCTCCGCTCTAACCACTAGGCTACCTGCCGCCCCCCTCCACTCTAACCACTAGGCTACCTGCCTCCCCTCCACTCTAACCACTAGGCTACCTGCCTCCCCTCCACTCTAACCACTAGGCTACCTGCCTCCCCCCCTCCACTCTAACCACTAGGCTACCTGCCTCCCCCCTCCACTCTAACCACTAGGCTACCTGCCTCCCCCCTCCACTCTAACCACTAGGCTACCTGCCTCCCCCCTCCACTCTAACCACTAGGCTACCTGCCTCCCCCCCTCCACTCTAACCGCTAGGCTACCTGCCCCCCCCCCCCCACTCTAACCGCTAGGCTACCTGCCGCCCCTCCACTCTAACCGCTAGGCTACCTGCCGCCCCTCCACTCTAACCGCTAGGCTACCTGCCTCCCCTACACTCTAACCGCTAGGCTACCTGCCGCCCCTCCACTCTAACCGCTAGGCTACCTGCCGCCCCTCCACTCTAACCGCTAGGCTACCTGCCTCCCCTACACTCTAACCGCTAGGCTACCTGCAGCCCCTACACTCTAACCGCTAGGCTACCTGCAGCCCCTACACTCTAACCGCTAGACTACCTGCCGCCCCTCCACTCTAACCACTAGGCTACCTGCCTCCCCCCCTCCACTCTAACCGCTAGGCTACCTGCCCCCCCCACTCTAACCGCTAGGCTACCTGCCGCCCCTCCACTCTAACCGCTAGGCTACCTGCCGCCCCTCCACTCTAACCGCTAGGCTACCTGCCTCCCCTACACTCTAACCGCTAGGCTACCTGCCGCCCCTCCACTCTAACCGCTAGGCTACCTGCCGCCCCTCCACTCTAACCGCTAGGCTACCTGCCTCCCCTACACTCTAACCGCTAGGCTACCTGCAGCCCCTACACTCTAACCGCTAGGCTACCTGCAGCCCCTACACTCTAACCGCTAGGCTACCTGCCGCCCCTACACTCTAACCGCTAGACTACCTGCCGCCCCTCCACTCTAACCACTAGACTACCTGCCGCCCCTCCACTCTAACCACTAGACTACCTGCCGCCCCTCCACTCTAACCACTAGGCTACCTGCCTCCACTCTAACCGCTAGGCTACCTGCCGCCCCTCCACTCTAACCGCTAGGCTACCTGCCTCCACTCTAACCGCTAGGCTACCTGCCTCCCCTCCACTCTAACCGCTAGGCTACCTGCCGCCCCTCCACTCTAACCGCTAGGCTACCTGCCGCCCCTCCACTCTAACCGCTAGGCTACCTGCCGCCCCTCCACTCTAACCGCTAGGCTACCTGCCGCCCCTCCACTCTAACCGCTAGGCTACCTGCCGCCCCTCCACTCTAACCGCTAGGCTACCTGCCGCCCCTCCACTCTAACCGCTAGGCTACCTGCCTCCCCTCCACTCTAACCGCTAGACTACCTGCCGCCCCTCCACTCTAACCGCTAGGCTACCTGCCGCCCCTCCACTCTAACCGCTAGGCTACCTGCCTCCCCTACACTCTAACCGCTAGGCTACCTGCCGCCCCTCCACTCTAACCGCTAGGCTACCTGCCGCCCCTCCACTCTAACCGCTAGGCTACCTGCCTCCCCCTCCACTCTAACCGCTAGGCTACCTGCCTCCCCCTCCACTCTAACCGCTAGGCTACCTGCCTCCCCCTCCACTCTAACCACTAGGCTACCTGCCTCCCCCTCCACTCTAACCACTAGGCTACCTGCCTCCCCCCCTCCACTCTAACCACTAGGCTACCTGCCTCCCCCCTCCACTCTAACCACTAGGCTACCTGCCTCCCCCCTCCACTCTAACCACTAGGCTACCTGCCTCCCCCCTCCACTCTAACCACTAGGCTACCTGCCTCCCCCCCTCCACTCTAACCACTAGGCTACCTGCCTCCCCCCCTCCACTCTAACCACTAGGCTACCTGCCTCCCCCCTCCACTCTAACCACTAGGCTACCTGCCTCCCCCCTCCACTCTAACCACTAGGCTACCTGCCTCCCCCCCACTCTAACCGCTAGGCTACCTGCCTCCCCTCCACTCTAACCACTAGGCTACCTGCCGGGTAATAGGGGTTTATTGGAATGACTGTAATTCTGATAGATTTTTAATGTAAAGATATAATTGAATCGTATTATTATATGTAGTAGAAAGCGATGGGTTAGCAGAAGCCTACATAACCAACCCATAAAGTAAACGGTAACATCCATATATGGCCAGCTATGTAAACTTTAACATTGCAGGATAAATCAATAGATGTCGTTCAGTTGGTAACATGCTTTTGTCTTGTAATGCCTCTTAAGGGGAAAGTAATCTAAAAGTAACAGAATGTAATCAGATTACATTACTGAGTTCAGGTAATCTGAAAGTTACGTTACTGATTACAATTTTAGACAGGTAAATTGTAACTAACTTATTACATTTAGAAAGTAACCTACCCAACCCTGGTCTGTCTGTCTGTCTGTCTGTCTCTGTCTGTCTCTGTCTGTCTCTGTCTGTCTGTCTAATGTATTTATAAAGCCCTTTTTACATCAGCTGATATCTCAAAGTGCTGTACAGAAACCCAGCATAAAACCTCAAACAGCAAGCAATGCAGGTGTAGAAGCACGGCGGCTAGGAAAAACTCCCTCGAAAGGCAGGAACCTAGGAAGAAACCTAGAGAGGAACCAGGCTCTGAGGGGTGGCAAGTCCTCTACTGGCTGTACTGGGTAGACCAGAGGAACCAGGCTCTGAGGGGTGGCCAGTCCTCTACTGGCTGTACTGGGTAGAGAGGAACCAGGCTATTAGGGGTGGCCAGTCCTCTACTGGCTGTACTGGGTAGAGAGGAACCAGGCTATTAGGGGTGGCCAGTCCTCTTCTGGCTGTGCAGGGTGGATATTATAACAGAACATGGTCAAGTTGTTCAAATGTTCATAGATGACCAGCAGGGTCAAATAATAATCACAGTGGTTGTCCGAGGGTGCAACAAGTCAGCACCTCAGGAGAAAATGTCAATTGGCTTTTCATAGCCGATCATTCAGAGTTAGACAGCAGGTGCGGTAGAGAGAGTAGAAAACAGCAGGTCTGTCTGCCTGCCTACCTACCTGTCTCTGTCTGTCTGCCTGCCTACCTGTCTCTGTCTGTCTGCCTGCCTGCCTACCTGTCTCTGTCTGCCTGCCCGCCTACCTGTCTCTGTCTGTCTGCCCGCCTACCTGTCTCTGTCTGTCTGCCCGCCTACCTGTCTCTGTCTGTCTGCCCGCCTACCTGTCTCTGTCTGTCTGCCCGCCTACCTGTCTCTGTCTGTCTGCCCGCCTACCTGTCTCTGTCTGTCTGCCCGCCTACCTGTCTCTGTCTGTCTGTCTTTCTGACTTATGTCTTTGTCGTTTTATTTATCATCTGAAAAAAATATATATTGGTCATTGATTTAAAAAGAAATATATATATTTTTTAAAATATCGATGATATATATATATTATATATATCATCGATATTTTAATATTTTTGCTTTCTCATGGATTTGTTGGTTGTGTGTTTCGTTACAGGTTCTGTCCCATCCTAACGTAGTGCGTTTCTTCGGCCACCGGAGGGAGGGGCCGACTGTCTATCTGTTCCTGGAGTACTGCAGCGGTGGAGAGCTATTCGACAGGATTGGTGAGACTGATAGAGCCAGCAGCCAATCACAACACTGAGATTGGCTGATTTGAATCCTATCTCAGGCTAGGGGCCATCTCACACTTAAACAACTCTACTTCTCTCTCTCTCTCTCTCTCTCTCTCTCTCTCTCTCAGAGCCTGATTTGGGGATGCCAGAGAGAGAAGCTCACAGGTTTTTCCAGCAGTTGATAGCAGCTGTGGTGAGTGACAGTTATCCAGGAGGGTTAGAGGTCGGGGTTAAAGGGACTGAGGCAGAAACAGGGTGTAGCGTTGTTGCAATGTCCTTTTTTGTCAATACCCTCCGGCATTCGAGGGTACTGAGCTGTAAGGGTTGTGTTCTCGCTTGGTTCCTTTATCTATATGCTGTTCATTAGAGTAGCAGATACAATCTCAGGAGGACGGGTCACGTGTGCTAGCAAGGCAGAGGTCCCGAGTTCACACCAGGTATGGGCCGAATCGGGAGGAAGTGGTACTCCCGACGCAATCAGCATGATGTCCTTTACATAGGCCTAGCTATTCTTTAACTATGCAGCGCCCCTAGAGGTCGGGGGGAAGGCCCCTAGAGGTCGGGGGGGGCCTAGAGGTCAGGGGGCCCTAGAGTAGACTTGCAGTCTTGATCATCCATGGTCTTCTGTAGCTCAGTTGGTAGAGCATGGCGCTTGGGGTTTGATTCCTGGGACCACCCATATGTAAAATGTCATTTTAGATAAAAGCATCTGCTAAATGGCATATACTGGATTTAATCTCTCTCTCTCTTCCCCACGCGCTCTCTCTCGCTCGCCCTCTTCCCCCCGCACTCCCTCTCCCCGCTCTCCCTCTCCCCCGCACTCCCTCTCCCCTGCTCTCCCTCTCCCCTGCTCTCCCTCTCCCCTGCTCTCCCTCTCCCCCGCACTCCCTCTCCCCTGCTCTCCCTCTCCCCTGCTCTCCCTCTCCCCGCACTCCCTCTCCCCTGCTCTCCCTCTCCCCTGCTCTCCCTCTCCCCTGCTCTCCCTCTCCCCCGCACTCCCTCTCCCCTGCTCTCCCTCTCCCCTGCTCTCCCTCTCCCCCGCACTCCCTCTCCCCTGCTCTCCCTCTCCCCTGCTCTCCCTCTCCCCTGCTCTCCCTCTCCCCCGCACTCCCTCTCCCCGCACTCCCTCTCCCCTGCTCTCCCTCTCCCCTGCTCTCCCTCTCCCCTGCTCTCCCTCTCCCCTGCTCTCCCTCTCCCCTGCTCTCCCTCTCCCCTGCTCTCCCTCTCCCCCGCACTCCCTCTCCCCTGCTCTCCCTCTAGGAATATCTCCACAGTGTAGGTATCACCCACAGAGACATCAAGCCTGAGAACATTCTCCTGGACGATAAAGGTGTGTGTGTGTTTTGACTGAGTGTGTGCTAGTAGTGCTCATTTGACTTTGACATAATGGTGTATACTGTGTTCTGCTACTTGTGTGTGTGTGTAGATAACCTGAAGTTGTCGGACTTCGGTCTAGCTACGATGTTCCGTCACCGTGGGCGAGAGCGGCGTCTGAACAGGCTGTGTGGAACTCTTCCGTACGTCGCGCCTGAGCTGCTCAGCAAATCAGAGTTCAGCGCTCAACCAGCTGACGTCTGGGCCTGCGGCATCGTCCTCACCGCCATGCTGGCTGGAGGTAAGGGTGGTGTGTGTGAACTCAAATACGACAAGGTTCCAGTTTAGTTTAGTACAATACCTGGTTCATCTACAACGAGACTCCTGCGCAGGCACACTAATAACAGAAATATAGGGATACTTAAAATATGAAGTGAACAGTTTGTGTGACATTGGAAAGTTGCTCTGGAACCTCTGTGTGTGTGTGACCGTGTTGCTATGGTTACAGAGTTGCCGTGGGACCAGCCCAGCGAGAGCTGCCAGGAATATTCTGATTGGCTGCAGAAGAAGACCTACCTCTCCCCCTGGAAGAAGATTAAACACACCCCCTCAGTAAGACCCCACACCCCCCTATATATATAGAGAGAAATGTGTGTGGATAGATAGATATATATATATAGAGATATAGAAATGTGTGTATAGATAGATATAAATATAGATTTGTGTCAACTCCATGGATCTATTGTCTAAACTCCATGATTCTATATGCAGGTGAAGTCGGAAGTTTACGTACACCTTAACCAAATACATTTAAGTTCCGTTTTTCACAATTCCTGACATTTAATCCTAGTAAAAATTCCCTGTCTTAGGTCAGTTAGGATCAACACTTTATTTTAAGAATGTGAAATGTCAGAATAATAGTAGAGTGATTTATTTCAGCTTTTATTTCTTTCATCACATTCCCAGTAGGTCAGAAGTTTACATACACTCAATTAGTATTTGGTAGCACTGCCTTTAAATTGTTTAACTTGGGTCAAACGTTTCGGGTAGCCTTCCACAAGCTTCCCACAATAAATTGGGTGAATTTTGGCCCATTCCTCCTGACAGAGCTGGTGTAACTGAGTCAGGTTTGTCGGCCTCCTTGCTCACACACACTTTTTTCAGTTCTGCCCACACATTTTCTATGGGATTGAGTTCAGGGCTTTGTGATGGCCACTCCAATACCTTGACTTTGTTGTCCTTAAGCCATTTTGCCACAACTTTGGAAGTATGCTTGGGGTCATTGTCCATTTGGAAGACCCATTTGTGACCAAGCTTTAACTTCCTGACTGATGTCTTGAGATGTTGCTTCAATATATCCACAAAGTTTCCTTTCTCATGATGCCATCTATATTGTGAAGTGCACCAGTCCCTCCTGCAGCAAAGCACCCCCACAACATGATGCTGCCACCCCCATGCTTCACGGTTGGGATGTTGTTCTTCAGCTTGCAAGCCTCCCCTTTTTCCTCCAAACATAACGATGGTCATTATGGCCAAACAGTTCTATTTTTGTTTCATCAGACCAGAGGACATTTCTCCAAAAAGTACGAGCTTTGTCCCCATGTGCAGTTGCAAACCGTAGTCTGGCTTTTTTATGGCGGTTTTGGAGCAGTGGCTTCTTCCTTGCTGAGCGGCCTTTCAGGTTATGTCGATATAGGACTCGTTTTACTGTGGATGTAGATACTTTTGTACCTGTTTCCTCCAGCATCTTCACAAGGTCCTTTGCTGTTGTTCTGGGATTGATTTGCACTTTTCGCACCAAAGTACATTAATCTCTAGGAGACAGAACGTGTCTCCTTCCTGAGCGGTATGACGGCTGTGTGGTCCCATGGTGTTTATACTTGCGTACTATTGTTTGTACAGATGAACGTGGTACCTTCAGGCGTTTGGAAATTGCTCCCAAGGATGAACCAGACTTGTGGAGGTCCACAATTTTTTTTCTGAGGTCTTGGCTGATTTCTTTTGATTTTCCCATGATGTCAAGCAAAGAGGCACTGAGTTTGAAGGTAGGCCTTGAAATACATCCACAGGTACACCTCCAACTGACTCAAATGATGTCAAATAGCCTATCAGAAGCTTCTAAAGCCATGACATAATTTTCTGGAATTTTCCAAGCTGTTTAAAGGCACAGTCAACTTAGTGTATGTAAACTTCTGACCCACTGGAATTGTGATACAGTGAGTTATAAGTGAAATAATCTGTCTGTAAACAATTGTTGGAAAATTACTTGTCATGGACAAAGTAGATGTCCTAACCGACTTGCCAAAACTATAGTTTGTTAACAAGAAATGTGTGGAGTGGTTGAAAAATGAGTTTTATTGACTCCAACCTAAGTGAATGTAAACCTCCGACTCCAACTGTATTTATTGATGTGTCTGAACTCCATGGTTCTATATAGAGATATGATGTGTGTGTATATATAATATAATATATATATATATATATATATATATATATATATATATATATATATAATAGATCTGTATATATAATGGGTATATATAATACACTACCTTTTAAAAGTTTGGGGTCACTTAGAAATGTTCTTGATTAAATTGTTTACTCTTTTTTTTTTAAAGCAGTTTTTTGGTCCATTAAAATAACATCAAATTGATCAGAAATACAGTGAAGACATTATTGTTGTAAATGACTATTGTAGCTGGAAACGGCTTTTTTAATGGAATATCTACATAGGCGTTCAGAGGCTCATTATCAGCAACCATCACTCCTGTGTTCCAATGGCACGTTGTGTTAGCTAATTCAAGTTTATCATTTTAAAAGGCTTATTGATCAAATCAAATTTATTTATAAAGCCCTTCTTACATCAGCTGATTATATTAAAGTGCTGTACAGAAACCCAGCCTAAAACCCCAAACAGCAAGCAATGCAGGTGTAGAAGCACGGTGGCTAGGAAAAACTCCCTAGAAAAGCCAAAACCTAGAGAGGAACCAGGCTATGAGGGGTGGCCAGTCCTCTTCTGGCTGTGCAGGGTGGATATTATAACAGAACATGGTCAAGATGTTAAAATGTTCATAAATGACCAGCATGGTCAAATAATAATAATCATAGTAGTTGTCGAGGGTGCAACAAGCACGTCCGGTGAACAGGTCAGGGTTCCATAGCCGCAGGCAGAACAGTTGAAACTGGAGCAGCAGCACGGCCAGGTGGACTGGGGACAGCAAGGAGTCATCATACCAGGTAGTCCTGAGGCATGGTCCTAGGGCTCAGGTCCTCCGAGAGAAAGAGAGAATTAGAGAGAGCATATTTAAATTCTCACAGGACACCGGATAAGACAAGAGAAATACTCCAGATGTAACAGACTGACCCTAGCCCCCGACACATAAACTACTGCAGCATAAATACTGGAGGCTGAGACAGGAGGGATCAGAAGACACTGTGGCCCCATCCGACAATACCCCCGGACAGGGCCAAACAGGCAGGATATAACCCCACCCACTTTGCCAAAGCACAGCCCCCACACCACTAGAGGGATATCTTCAACCACCAACTTACCATCCTGAGACAAGGCCGAGTATAGCCCACAGAGATCTCCGCCACGGCTCAACCCAAGGGGGGGGCGCCAACCCAGACAACCCAGACAATTAGAAAACCCTTTTGCAAGTATGTTAGCACAGCTCAAAACTGTTGTTCTGATTTAAAGAAGCAAAAAAACTGGCCATTTAACTAGTTCAGTAGCAGCTACCGTCCCTGCAGGAGGCCTTTTGCTAGGCCGTCATTGTAAATAAGTATTTGTTCTTAACTGACTTTCCTACTTAAAAAAGACACCCCTACAAAACACCAGTCTCAACGTCAACAGTGAAGAGGCGACTCCGGGATGCTGCCCTTCTAGGCAGAGTTGCAAAGAAAAGCCATATCTCAGACTGGCCAATAAAAAGAAAAGATTAAGATGGGCAAAAGAACACAGACACTGGACAGAGGAACTCTGCCTAGAAGGGCAGCATCCCGGAGTCGCCTCTTCACTGTTGACGTTGAGACTGGTGTTTTGCCGGTACTAATTAATGAAGCTGCCAGTTGAGGACTTGTGAGGCATCTGTTTCTCAAACTAGACACTCTAATGTACTTGTCCTCTTGCTCAGTTGTGCACCGGGGCCTCCCACTCCTCTGTCTATTCTGGTTAGAGCCAGTTTGCTCTGTTCTGTGAAGGGAGTAGTACACAGCGTTGTATGAGATCTTCAGTGTCTACACTGTATTTTTGATCAATTTGATGTTATTTTAATGGACAAAAAAATAGCTTTTCTTTCAAAAACAAGGACTTTTCTAATTGAGCCAAAACTTTCGAGTGTGTGACATACACACACCAGTAGATAGAACTGTGGAGTTTAGACATACATGTATTCGGTTATATATAATTGTATTTATTGATGTGGGTTTAGGCCTACTATCTAAACTACTCCAGGCTTTGCCAGAAGAGAGGCTATCTATCTCTGATCTGAAGACCGACCCGTGGTTCATTCAGACCTTCACACCCGTAGCCTCTCACAACAACCTGCTACGCTCTGACAGACTACTACTACACAGGAACAACAGGTGGGTTGTTTTATAACTGTTATTGTTTGTGTGTGTTTGTGTCTAGTGTTGCTACGGGCGGCAGGAAACCTAGCGCATTGGGCCAGTCACTGAACGGTTAATAGTTTGAATGTGTAGAATTTGCCGATGTGCTCTTGAGCAAGACACTTAACCCTAATTTCTCCAGGGTGGCCGTCGATAGTGGCAGACCCTGGCTGTGACCCCACTCTCAGGGGGAGTTGGGAGCAGCGGAGTAATGGTGTGTGTGTGTGTGTGTGTGTGTGTGTGTGTGTGTGTGTAGTGATAGGGTGCAGTTCTCCAGCTCCCAGCCAGACCCAGCGCTCGGTGTGTGGGAGGGGAAGTGTGTGTGTCGGAGTGCCAGACCAGGTCAGCTTCTCTCAGCCGGCCAGACCAGACAACATGCTGCTGGGGAGTCAGCTACTGGGCACGCCTGGACCCAGCCAGGTACCACTCACACACACTAGTGTTGCACGGTTATACTGAACTTTGGTACTTTTTATATTCTACAACATGGAAACGTGGACAACAGTTCTGTACTAGAATTTAGATACTTCTGTCAAAATGTCTCACGTCGTACTGATTGAGAGGATCAAATCAAATTTTATTTGTCACATGCACCGACTTCAAGTGTAGACCTTACCATGAAATACTTACAAGCCCTTAACCAACAATGCAGTTCAAGAAATAGTTAAGTAAATATTTACCAAATAAACTAAAGTAAAAAATGTTATAAAATAACAATGAGGCTATATACAGGGGGTACCAGTACCGAGTCAATGTGGAGGCTATATACAGGGGGTACCGGTACAGAGTCAATGTGGAGGCTATATACAGGGGGTACCGGTACAGAGTCAATGTGGAGGCTATATACAGGGGGTACCGGTACAGAGTCAATGTGGAGGCTATATACAGGGGGTACCAGTACAGAGTCAATGTGGAGGCTATATACAGGGGGTACCGGTACAGAGTCAATGTGGAGGCTATATACAGGGGGTACCGGTACAGAGTCAATGTGGAGGCTATATACAGGGGTACCTGTACCGAGTCAATGTGGAGGCTATATACAGGGGCTACCGGTACAGAGTCAATGTGGAGGCTATATACAGGGGGTACCGGTACAGAGTCAATGTGGAGGCTATATACAGGGGGTACCGGTACAGAGTCAATGTGGAGGCTATATACAGGGGGTACCGGTACAGAGTCAATGTGGAGGCTATATACAGGGGGTACCGGTACAGAGTCAATGTGGAGGCTATATACAGGGGGTACCAGTACAGAGTCAATGTGGAGGCTATATACAGGGGGTACCGGTACAGAGTCAATGTGGAGGCTATATACAGGGGGTACCGGTACAGAGTCAATGTGCAGGTTAGTCGAGGTCATTTCTACATTTAGTTATGGGTAAAGTGACTGCATAGATAATCAACAGCGAGTAGCAGCAGTGTAAAAACTCGAGGGGGGTGTCAATGTAAATAGTCCGGTGGCCATTTTATTAATTGTTCAGCAGTCTTTTGGCTTGGGGGTAGAAGCTGTGGAGGAGCCTTTTGGAACTAGACTTGGCGCTCCGGTATCGCTTGCCGTGCGGTAGCAGAGAGAACAGGCTGTAACTTGGGTGACTGGAGTCTTTTGACAATTTTTGGGGCCTTCCTCTGACACCGCCTAGTGTAGAGGTCCTGGATGTCAGGAAGCTTGGCCGTACTGATGTACTGCGCTGTATGCGCTACCCTCTATGCCGAGCAGTTGCCATACCAGACCGTGATGCAACCGGTCAGGATGCTCTCGATGGTGCAGCTGTAGAACTTTTTTGAGGATCTGGGGACCCATGCCAAATCTTTGCGGTCTCCTGAGGGGGAAAAGGTTTTGTCGTACCCTCTTCACGACTGTCTTGGTGTGTTTGGACCATGATAGTTCGTTGGTGATGTGGACACCAAGGAACTTTAAACTCTCGACACGCTCCACTACAGCCCCATCGATGTTAATGGGGGCTTGTTCGGCCCTCCTTTTCCTGTAGTCCACGATCTGCTCCTTTGTCTTGATCACATTGAGGGAGAGGTTGTTCTCCTGGCACCACACGGCCAGGTCTCTGACCTCCAGGCTCTCGTTGTCTGATCAAGCCTACCACTGTTGTGTCGTCAGCAAACTTAATGATGGTGTTGGAGTGGTGCTTGGCCACGCAGCCTTGGGTGAACAGGGAGTACAGGAGGGGACTGAGTACGCACCGCTGAGGGGCCCCTGTGTTGAGGATCAGCGTGGCAGACATGTTGTTACCTACCCTCACCACCTGGGGACGGCCCGTCAGGGAGTCCAGGATCCAGTTGCAGAGGGAGGTGTTTAGTCCCAGGGTCCTTAGCTTAGTGATTTGCTTTGAGGGCACTATGGTGTTGAAAGCTGAGCTGTAGTCAATGAATAGTATTCTCACATAGGTGTTCCTTCTGTCCAGGTGGGAAAGGGCAGTGTGATCAAGATTGTGTGATCTGTTGGGTGCTATGCAAATTGGGAGTGGGTCTAGGGTTTCTGGGATGGTGTTGATGTGAGCCATGACCAGCCTTTCAAAGCACTTCATGGCTCATGTAGGCAGGTTACCTTCGCTTTCTTGGGCCCAGGGACTATGGTGGTCTGCTTGAATGCATGCTTCAACCTCTCCCTGGCCGAGTCTGTAATACCTACATGTTTCAAGCAGACCACCATAGTCCCTGTGCCCAAGAACACAAAGGTAACCTGCCTAAATGACTACAGACCCGTAGCACTCACGTCTGTAGTCATGAAGTGCTTTGAAAGACTGGTAATGGCTCACATCAACACCATTATCCCAGAAACCCTAGACCCACTCCAATTTGCATACCGCCCAAACAGATCCACAGATGATGCAATCTCTATTGCACTCCACACTGCCCTTTCCCACCAGGACAGAAGGAACACCTATGTGAGAATGATGTTCATTGACTACAGATCAGTGTTCAACACCGTAGTGCCCACAAAGCAAATCACTAAGCTAAGGACCCTGAGACTTAACATGAAATAATTTGTGTTTTTATGTTCCGGTATTATTGCTTGTTTTCTATATCAATTAAACATATCTCCTTGTCTCTCTCTCGTGTGTGTGTGTGTGTGTGTGTGTGTGTGTGTGTGTGTGTGTGTGTGTGTGTGTGTGTGTGTGTGTGTGTGTGTGTGTGTGTGTGTGTGTGTGTGTGTGTGTGTGTGTGTGTAGACACCGTGGCAGCGGCTGGTTCGGAGGATGACGAGGTTCTTTACGACTCTGGACTCTTCAGCTTCCTGCTCCGCTCTGAGGGACACCTGTATCGACCTGGGCCACACCTTCAAACACACCTGCACCAACCAGGTACACACACCCCTTCAGACACACCTGTACCAACCAGGTACACACACACACACCCCTTCAGACACACCTGCACCAACCAGGTACACACACACACCCCTTCAGACACACCTGCACCAACCATTTTTACATTACACACACACACCCCTTCAGACACACCCGCACCAACCATTTTTACATTTCACACACACACACACACACACACACACACACACCTGCACCAACCATTTTTACATTACACACTCACACACACACACACACACCTGCACCAACCATTTTTACATTACACACACACACACACACACACACACACACACACACACACACCCCTTCAGACACACCTGCACCAACCATTTTTACATTACACACACACACACACACACACACACACACACACACACACACACACACCCCTTCAGACACACCTGCACCAACCAGGTACACACACACCCCTTCAGACACACCTGCACCAACCAGGTAGACATACATGCACCAACCATTTTTACATTACACACACACCTTTTCAAATACACCTGCACCAAATACTAGTTTTGTCCGACTCGGCACAACTCTAAATTAAAACATTTTGTTGGTAGCATTGGTGCTCCCAATTCACAGAAGTTATGAGAACAATAAGAGTTCGGAGCACCAGAAGATATTTGAGGGATGCAGCCTATATTGAACAATAAGAGTTCGGAGCACCAGAAGATATGAGGGATGCAGCCTATATTGAACAATAAGAGTTCGGAGCACCAGAAGATATTTGAGGGATGCAGCCTATATTGAACAATAAGAGTTCGGAGCACCAGAAGATATTTGAGGGATGCAGCCTATATTGAACAATAAGAGTTCGGAGCACCAGAAGATATTTGAGGGATGCAGCCTATATTGATTATAGCTACCCTTCTGAAGCATCGGTTGTGTCCTAGAAATTAATATGTAACCCTGTAAAGACATTTTTTATAAACGCTAAAATGTTGGTTTATGAATGTAAAATGCGGCCCGCCAATGGAGATGCATCCAACTGCAATATAATGAAATGTAGAGCCGGTAATATGGGTTACAACTGCGAGTGAAGCATCATCAATCAAATCAAATGTTATTTGGTCACATACACATGGTTAGCAGATGTTAATGCGAGTGTAGCGAAATGCTTGCGCTTTCTAGTTCCGACAGTACAGCAATATCTGACATGTAATCTAACAACTACCTAATGCACACAAACAAGTAAATGAATGGAATAACAATATAATGGATGAGCAATGACAGAGCAGCATAGGCAAGATGCAATAGATGGTATAAAGTATTTACATATGAGATGAGTAATACAAGATATGTAAACATTATTAAAGTGACTAGTGACTCCATTTGTTAAAGTGGCCAATGATTCGAGTCAGTATGTAGGCAGCAGCCTCTCTGTGTTAGCGATGGCTGTTTAACAGTCTGATGGCCTTGAGATAGAAGCTGTTTGCGCTGCCTTCACCATACTGTCTGTGTGGGTGGACCATTTCAGTTTGTCTGTGATGTGTACGCCGAGGAACTTAACTTTCCACCTTTTCCACTACTGACCCGTCGATGTGGATAGGTGGGCTGCTCCTTCTGCTGTTTCCTGAAGTCCACGATCATCTCCTTTGTTTTGTTGACGTTGAGTGAGATGTTGTTTTCCGGACACCACACGCCGAGGGCCCTCACCTCCTCCCTGTAGGCTGTCTCGTTGTTGTTGGTAATCAAGCCCACTGCTGTTGTCTGCAAACTTAATTGAGTTGGAGGCGTGCATGGCCGCGCAGTCGTGGGTGAACAGGGAGTACAGGAGAGGGCTGAGCACGCACCCCTGGGGGGCCCCAGTGTTGAGGATCAGCGGGGTGGAGATGTTGTTTCCTACCTTCACCACCTGGGGCGGCCCGTCAGGAAGTCCAGGACCCAGTTGCGCAGGGCGTGGTTGAGACCCAGGGTCTCAAGCTTGATGATGAGCTTGGAGGGTACTATGGTGTTGAACGCTGAGCTGTAGCCAATGAACATCATTCTCACATAGGTGTTCCTTCTGTCCAGGTGTGAAAGGGAAGTGTGGAGTGCTATTGAGATTGCGTCATCCTTTGGATCTGTTGGGGCGGTATGCGAATTGGAGTGGGTGAAGGGTTTCCGGGATGATGGTGTTGATACGAGCCATGGCCAGCCTTTCAATGTACTTCTTGTCTTTCAACATGAGTGCTACGGGGCGGTAATCATGTAGGTAGGTTACCTTCATTTTATTCTCTTTCCGACAGATGAGATCTGAACCAGGGAAGACCTTGTCCTTGTAGACCAATTTGGGTTTCCAATCTCTCCAAAAGAATGTGGTGATCAATGGCGTCAAAAGCAGCACTATGGTCTAGGAGCACGAGGACAGACGCAGAGCCTCGGTCTGACGCCATTAGAAAGTAATTTACCAACTTCACGAGTGGTCTCAGTGCTATGGTAGAGGGGTCTCAGTGCTATGGTAGAGGGGTCTCAGTGCTATGGTAGAGGGGTCTCAGTGCTATGGTAGAGGGGTCTCAGTGCTATGGTAGAGGGGTCTCAGTGCTGTGGTAGAGGGGTCTCAGTGCTATGGTAGAGGGGTCTCAGTGCTGTGGTAGAGGGGTCTCAGTGCTATGGTAGAGGGGTCTCAGTGCTATGGTAGAGGGGTCTCAGTGCTGTGGTAGAGGGGTCTCAGTGCTGTGGTAGAGGGGTCTCAGTGCTGTGGTAGAGGGGTCTCAGTGCTATGGTAGAGGGGTCTCAGTGCTGTGGTAGAGGGGTCTCAGTGCTATGGTAGAGGGGTCTCAGTGCTATGGTAGAGGGGTCTCAGTGCTATGGTAGAGGGGTCTCAGTGCTATGGTAGAGGGGTCTCAGTGCTGTGGTAGAGGGGTCTCAGTGCTATGGTAGAGGGGTCTCAGTGCTGTGGTAGAGGGGTCTCAGTGCTACGGTAGAGGGGTCTCAGTGCTATGGTAGAGGGGTCTCAGTGCTATGGTAGAGGGGTCTCAGTGCTATGGTAGAGGGGTCTCAGTGCTATGGTAGAGTGGTCTCAGTACTATGGTAGAGGGGTCTCAGTGCTATGGTAGAGGGGTCTCAGTGCTATGGTAGAGGGGTCTCAGTGCTATGGTAGAGGGGTCTCAGTGCTATGGTAGAGGGGTCTCAGTGCTGTGGTAGAGGGGTCTCAGTGCTATGGTAGAGGGGTCTCAGTGCTGTGGTAGAGGGGTCTCAGTGCTATGGTAGAGGGGTCTCAGTGCTATGGTAGAGGGGTCTCAGTGCTGTGGTAGAGGGGTCTCAGTGCTGTGGTAGAGGGGTCTCAGTGCTATGGTAGAGGGGTCTCAGTGCTGTGGTAGAGGGGTCTCAGTGCTATGGTAGAGGGGTCTCAGTGCTATGGTAGAGGGGTCTCAGTGCTATGGTAGAGGGGTCTCAGTGCTGTGGTAGAGGGGTCTCAGTGCTGTGGTAGAGGGGTCTCAGTGCTATGGTAGAGGGGTCTCAGTGCTGTGGTAGAGGGGTCTCAGTGCTACGGTAGAGGGGTCTCAGTGCTATGGTAGAGGGGTCTCAGTGCTATGGTAGAGGGGTCTCAGTGCTATGGTAGAGGGGTCTCAGTGCTGTGGTAGAGGGGTCTCAGTGCTATGGTAGAGGGGTCTCAGTGCTATGGTAGAGGGGTCTCAGTGCTATGGTAGAGGGGTCTCAGTGCTACGGTAGAGGGGTCTCAGTGCTATGGTAGAGGGGTCTCAGTGCTATGGTAGAGGGGTCTCAGTGCTGTGGTAGAGGGGTCTCAGTGCTATGGTAGAGGGGTCTCAGTGCTATGGTAGAGGGGTCTCAGTGCTATGGTAGAGGGGTCTCAGTGCTATGGTAGAGGGGTCTCAGTGCTATGGTAGAGGGGTCTCAGTGCTATGGTAGAGGGGTCTCAGTGCTATGGTAGAGGGGTCTCAGTGCTATGGTAGAGGGGTCTCAGTGCTGTGGTAGAGGGGTCTCAGTGCTGTGGTAGAGGGGTCTCAGTGCTGTGGTAGAGGGGTCTCAGTGCTATGGTAGAGGGGTCTCAGTGCTGTGGTAGAGGGGTCTCAGTGCTATGGTAGAGGGGTCTCAGTGCTGTGGTAGAGGGGTCTCAGTGCTGTGGTAGAGGGGTCTCAGTGCTATGGTAGAGGGGTCTCAGTGCTGTGGTAGAGGGGTCTCAGTGCTATGGTAGAGGGGTCTCAGTGCTATGGTAGAGGGGTCTCAGTGCTGTGGTAGAGGGGTCTCAGTGCTGTGGTAGAGGGGTCTCAGTGCTATGGTAGAGGGGTCTCAGTGCTGTGGTAGAGGGGTCTCAGTGCTATGGTAGAGGGGTCTCAGTGCTATGGTAGAGGGGTCTCAGTGCTATGGTAGAGGGGTCTCAGTGCTATGGTAGAGGGGTCTCAGTGCTATGGTAGAGGGGTCTCAGTGCTATGGTAGAGGGGTCTCAGTGCTGTGGTAGAGGGGTCTCAGTGCTATGGTAGAGGGGTCTCAGTGCTATGGTAGAGGGGTCTCAGTGCTATGGTAGAGGGGTCTCAGTGCTATGGTCTCAGTGCTATGGTAGAGGGGTCTCAGTGCTGTGGTAGAGGGGTCTCAGTGCTATGGTAGAGGGGTCTCAGTGCTGTGGTAGAGGGGTCTCAGTGCTGTGGTAGAGGGGTCTCAGTGCTATGGTAGAGGGGTCTCAGGACTATGGTAGAGGGGTCTCAGTGCTATGGTCTCAGTGCTATGGTAGAGGGGTCTCAGTGCTGTGGTAGAGGGGTCTCAGTGCTATGGTAGAGGGGTCTCAGTGCTATGGTAGAGGGGTCTCAGTGCTGTGGTAGAGGGGTCTCAGTGCTATGGTAGAGGGGTCTCAGTGCTATGGTAGAGGGGTCTCAGTGCTATGGTAGAGGGGTCTCAGTGCTGTGGTAGAGGGGTCTCAGTGCTATGGTAGAGGGGTCTCAGTGCTATGGTAGAGGGGTCTCAGTGCTATGGTAGAGGGGTCTCAGTGCTATGGTAGAGGGGTCTCAGTGCTGTGGTAGAGGGGTCTCAGTGCTGTGGTAGAGGGGTCTCAGTGCTGTGGTAGAGGGGTCTCAGTGCTATGGTAGAGGGGTCTCAGTGCTGTGGTAGAGGGGTCTCAGTGCTGTGGTAGAGGGGTCTCAGTGCTATGGTAGAGGGGTCTCAGTGCTATGGTAGAGGGGTCTCAGTGCTATGGTAGAGGGGTCTCAGTGCTATGGTAGAGGGGTCTCAGTGCTATGGTAGAGGGGTCTCAGTGCTATGGTAGAGGGGTCTCAGTGCTATGGTAGAGGGGTCTCAGTGCTACGGTAGAGGGGTCTCAGTGCTACGGTAGAGGGGTCTCAGTGTGCTATGGTAGAGGGGTCTCAGTGCTATGGTAGAGGGGTCTCAGTGCTGTGGTAGAGGGGTCTCAGTGCTGTGGTAGAGGGGTCTCAGTGCTATGGTAGAGGGGTCTCAGTGCTGTGGTAGAGGGGTCTCAGTGCTGTGGTAGAGGGGTCTCAGTGCTATGGTAGAGGGGTCTCAGTGCTGTGGTAGAGGGGTCTCAGTGCTGTGGTAGAGGGGTCTCAGTGCTATGGTAGAGGGGTCTCAGTGCTATGGTAGAGGGGTCTCAGTGCTGTGGTAGAGGGGTCTCAGTGCTATGGTAGAGGGGTCTCAGTGCTATGGTAGAGGGGTCTCAGTGCTATGGTAGAGGGGTCTCAGTGCTATGGTCTCAGTGCTATGGTAGAGGGGTCTCAGTGCTATGGTAGAGGGGTCTCAGTGCTATGGTAGAGGGGTCTCAGTGCTATGGTAGAGGGGTCTCAGTGCTATGGTAGAGGGGTCTCAGTGCTATGGTAGAGGGGTCTCAGTGCTATGGTAGAGGGGTCTCAGTGCTATGGTAGAGGGGTCTCAGTGCTGTGGTAGAGGGGTCTCAGTGCTATGGTAGAGGGGTCTCAGTGCTATGGTAGAGGGGTCTCAGTGCTATGGTAGAGGGGTCTCAGTGCTATGGTCTCAGTGCTATGGTAGAGGGGTCTCAGTGCTATGGTAGAGGGGTCTCAGTGCTATGGTAGAGGGGTCTCAGTGCTGTGGTAGAGGGGTCTCAGTGCTGTGGTAGAGGGGTCTCAGTGCTATGGTAGAGGGGTCTCAGTGCTATGGTAGAGGGGTCTCAGTGCTATGGTAGAGGGGTCTCAGTGCTATGGTAGAGGGGTCTCAGTGCTATGGTAGAGGGGTCTCAGTGCTATGGTCTCAGTGCTATGGTAGAGGGGTCTCAGTGCTATGGTAGAGGGGTCTCAGTGCTATCGTAGAGGGGTCTCAGTGCTATGGTAGAGGGGTCTCAGTGCTGTGGTAGAGGGGTCTCAGTGCTATGGTAGAGGGGTCTCAGTGCTGTGGTAGAGGGGTCTCAGTGCTGTAGTAGAGGGGTCTCAGTGCTATGGTCTCAGTGCTTTGGTAGAGGGGTCTCAGTGCTATGGTCTCAGTGCTATGGTAGAGGGGTCTCAGTGCTATGGTAGAGGGGTCTCAGTGCTATGGTAGAGGGGTCTCAGTGCTATGGTAGTGGGGTCTCAGTGCTATGGTAGAGGGGTCTCAGTGCTATGGTAGAGGGGTCTCAGTGCTGTGGTAGAGGGGTCTCAGTGCTATGGTAGAGGGGTCTCAGTGCTGTGGTAGAGGGGTCTCAGTGCTGTGGTAGAGGGGTCTCAGTGCTATGGTAGAGGGGTCTCAGTGCTATGGTAGAGGGGTCTCAGTGCTATGGTAGAGGGGTCTCAGTGCTATGGTAGAGGGGTCTCAGTGCTGTGGTAGAGGGGTCTCAGTGCTATGGTAGAGGGGTCTCAGTGCTATGGTAGAGGGGTCTCAGTGCTATGGTAGAGGGGTCTCAGTGCTATGGTCTCAGTGCTATGGTAGAGGGGTCTCAGTGCTATGGTAGAGGGGTCTCAGTGCTATGGTAGATGGGTCTCAGTACTATGGTAGAGGGGTCTCAGTGCTATGGTAGAGGGGTCTCAGTGCTATGGTAGAGGGGTCTCAGTGCTATGGTCTCAGTGCTATGGTAGAGGGGTCTCAGTGCTATGGTCTCAGTGCTGTGGTAGAGGGGTCTCAGTGCTATGGTCTCAGTGCTATGGTAGAGGGGTCTCAGTACTATGGTCTCAGTGCTGTGGTAGAGGGGTCTCAGTACTATGGTCTCAGTGCTATGGTAGAGGGGTCTCAGTGCTGTGGTAGAGGGGTCTCAGTGCTGTGGTAGAGGGGTCTCAGTGCTGTGGTAGAGGGGTCTCAGTGCTGTGGTAGAGGGGTCTCAGTGCTGTGGTAGAGGGGTCTCAGTGCTGTGGTAGAGGGGTCTCAGTGCTGTGGTAGAGGGGTCTCAGTGCTGTGATAGAGGGGTCTCAGTGCTGTGGTAGAGGGGTCTCAGTGCTGTGGTAGAGGGGTCTCAGTGCTGTGGTAGAGGGGTCTCAGTGCTGTGGTAGAGGGTCTCAGTGCTGTGGTAGAGGGGTCTCAGTGCTATGGTAGAGGGGTCTCAGTGCTATGGTAGAGGGGTCTCAGTGCTATGGTAGAGGGGTCTCAGTGCTATGGTCTCAGTGCTATGGTAGAGGGGTCTCAGTGCTATGGTAGAGGGGTCTCAGTGCTATGGTAGAGGGGTCTCAGTGCTATGGTAGAGGGTCTCAGTGCTGTGGTAGAGGGGTCTCAGTGCTGTGGTAGAGGGGTCTCAGTGCTGTGATAGAGGGTCTCAGTGCTGTGGTAGAGGGGTCTCAGTGCTGTGGTAGAGGGGTCTCAGTGCTATGGTAGAGGGGTCTCAGTGCTATGGTAGAGGGGTCTCAGTGCTATGGTAGAGGGGTCTCAGTGCTATGGTAGAGGGGTCTCAGTGCTATGGTAGAGGGGTCTCAGTGCTATGGTAGAGGGGTCTCAGTGCTGTGGTAGAGGGGTCTCAGTGCTATGGTAGAGGGGTCTCAGTGCTGTGGTTGAGGGGTCTCAGTGCTACGGTAGAGGGGTCTCAGTGCTACGGTAGAGGGGTCTCAGTGCTATGGTAGAGGGGTCTCAGTGCTATGGTAGAGGGGTCTCAGTGCTATGGTAGAGGGGTCTCAGTGCTGTGGTAGAGGGGTCTCAGTGCTATGGTAGAGGGGTCTCAGTGCTATGGTAGAGGGGTCTCAGTGCTATGGTAGAGGGGTCTCAGTGCTACGGTAGAGGGGTCTCAGTGCTACGGTAGAGGGGTCTCAGTGCTACGGTAGAGGGGTCTCAGTGCTGTGGTAGAGGGGTCTCAGTGCTATGGTAGAGGGGTCTCAGTGCTATGGTAGAGGGGTCTCAGTGCTATGGTAGAGGGGTCTCAGTGCTATGGTAGAGGGGTCTCAGTGCTATGGTAGAGGGGTCTCAGTGCTACGGTAGAGGGGTCTCAGTGCTACGGTAGAGGGGTCTCAGTGCTACGGTAGAGGGGTCTCAGTGCTGCGGTAGAGGGGTCTCAGTGCTGTGGTAGAGGGGTCTCAGTGCTGTGGTAGAGGGGTCTCAGTGCTGTGGTAGAGGGGTCTCAGTGCTGTGGTAGAGGGGTCTCAGTGCTGTGGTAGAGGGGTCTCAGTGCTGTGGTAGAGGGGTCTCAGTGCTATGGTAGAGGGGTCTCAGTGCTGTGGTAGAGGGGTCTCAGTGCTGTGGTAGAGGGGTCTCAGTGCTATGGTAGAGGGGTCTCAGTGCTGTGGTAGAGGGGTCTCAGTGCTGTGGTAGAGGGTCTCAGTGCTGTGGTAGAGGGGTCTCAGTGCTGTGGTAGAGGGGTCTCAGTGCTGTGGTAGAGGGGTCTCAGTGCTGTGGTAGAGGGGTCTCAGTGCTATGGTAGAGGGGTCTCAGTGCTATGGTAGAGGGGTCTCAGTGCTATGGTAGAGGGGTCTCAGTGCTATGGTAGAGGGGTCTCAGTGCTATGGTAGAGGGGTCTCAGTGCTATGGTAGAGGGGTCTCAGTGCTATGGTAGAGGGTCTCAGTGCTGTGGTAGAGGGTCTCAGTGCTATGGTAGAGGGGTCTCAGTGCTATGGTAGAGGGGTCTCAGTGCTATGGTAGAGGGGTCTCAGTGCTATGGTAGAGGGGTCTCAGTGCTATGGTCTCAGTGCTATGGTAGAGGGGTCTCAGTGCTGTGGTAGAGGGGTCTCAGTGCTATGGTAGAGGGGTCTCAGTGCTGTGGTAGAGGGGTCTCAGTGCTGTGGTAGAGGGGTCTCAGTGCTATGGTAGAGGGGTCTCAGTACTATGGTAGAGGGGTCTCAGTGCTATGGTCTCAGTGCTGTGGTAGAGGGGTCTCAGTGCTATGGTAGAGGGGTCTCAGTGCTATGGTAGAGGGGTCTCAGTGCTATGGTGGTCTCAGTGCTATGGTAGAGGGGTCTCAGTGCTATGGTAGAGGGGTCTCAGTGCTATGGTAGAGGGGTCTCAGTGCTATGGTAGAGGGGTCTCAGTGCTGTGGTAGAGGGGTCTCAGTGCTGTGGTAGAGGGTCTCAGTGCTGTGATAGAGGGGTCTCAGTGCTGTGGTAGAGGGGTCTCAGTGCTGTGGTAGAGGGGTCTCAGTGCTATGGTAGAGGGGTCTCAGTGCTATGGTAGAGGGGTCTCAGTGCTATGGTAGAGGGGTCTCAGTGCTATGGTAGAGGGGTCTCAGTGCTATGGTAGAGGGGTCTCAGTGCTATGGTAGAGGGGTCTCAGTGCTGTGGTAGAGGGGTCTCAGTGCTATGGTAGAGGGTCTCAGTGCTGTGGTTGAGGGGTCTCAGTGCTGCGGTAGAGGGTCTCAGTGCTGCGGTAGAGGGGTCTCAGTGCTATGGTAGAGGGGTCTCAGTGCTGTGGTAGAGGGGTCTCAGTGCTATGGTAGAGGGGTCTCAGTGCTGTGGTAGAGGGGTCTCAGTGCTATGGTAGAGGGGTCTCAGTGCTATGGTAGAGGGGTCTCAGTGCTATGGTAGAAGGGTCTCAGTGCTACGGTAGAGGGGTCTCAGTGCTACGGTAGAGGGGTCTCAGTGCTACGGTAGAGGGGTCTCAGTGCTGTGGTAGAGGGGTCTCAGTGCTATGGTAGAGGGGTCTCAGTGCTATGGTAGAGGGGTCTCAGTGCTATGGTAGAGGGGTCTCAGTGCTATGGTAGAGGGGTCTCAGTGCTATGGTAGAGGGGTCTCAGTGCTACGGTAGAGGGGTCTCAGTGCTACGGTAGAGGGGTCTCAGTGCTACGGTAGAGGGTCTCAGTGCTGCGGTAGAGGGGTCTCAGTGCTGTGGTAGAGGGGTCTCAGTGCTGTGGTAGAGGGGTCTCAGTGCTGTGGTAGAGGGGGTCTCAGTGCTGTGGTAGAGGGGTCTCAGTGCTGTGGTAGAGGGGTCTCAGTGCTGTGGTAGAGGGTCTCAGTGCTATGGTAGAGGGGTCTCAGTGCTGTGGTAGAGGGGTCTCAGTGCTGTGGTAGAGGGGTCTCAGTGCTGTGGTAGAGGGGTCTCAGTGCTGTGGTAGAGGGGTCTCAGTGCTGTGGTAGAGGGGTCTCAGTGCTGTGGTAGAGGGGTCTCAGTGCTGTGGTAGAGGGGTCTCAGTGCTGTGGTAGAGGGGTCTCAGTGCTGTGGTAGAGGGGTCTCAGTGCTGTGGTAGAGGGGTCTCAGTGCTATGGTAGAGGGGTCTCAGTGCTATGGTAGAGGGGTCTCAGTGCTATGGTAGAGGGGTCTCAGTGCTATGGTAGAGGGGTCTCAGTGCTATGGTAGAGGGGTCTCAGTGCTATGGTAGAGGGGTCTCAGTGCTATGGTAGAGGGGTCTCAGTGCTGTGGTAGAGGGGTCTCAGTGCTATGGTAGAGGGGTCTCAGTGCTATGGTAGAGGGGTCTCAGTGCTGTGGTAGAGGGGTCTCAGTGCTATGGTAGAGGGGTCTCAGTGCTATGGTCTCAGTGCTATGGTAGAGGGGTCTCAGTGCTGTGGTAGAGGGGTCTCAGTGCTGTGGTAGAGGGGTCTCAGTGCTGTGGTAGAGGGGTCTCAGTGCTGTGGTAGAGGGGTCTCAGTGCTATGGTAGAGGGGTCTCAGGACTATGGTAGAGGGGTCTCAGTGCTATGGTCTCAGTGCTATGGTAGAGGGGTCTCAGTGCTGTGGTAGAGGGGTCTCAGTGCTATGGTAGAGGGGTCTCAGTGCTATGGTAGAGGGGTCTCAGTGCTGTGGTAGAGGGGTCTCCGTGCTATGGTAGAGGGGTCTCAGTGCTATGGTAGAGGGGTCTCAGTGCTATGGTAGAGGGGTCTCAGTGCTGTGGTAGAGGGGTCTCAGTGCTGT
The DNA here is from genome assembly GCF_905237065.1 of Salmo salar. Taxonomy (NCBI): domain Eukaryota; kingdom Metazoa; phylum Chordata; class Actinopteri; order Salmoniformes; family Salmonidae; genus Salmo; species Salmo salar. The sequence continues at coordinate 5,661 of NW_025549488.1, read as the reverse complement.
GGTAGAGGGGTCTCAGTGCTATGGTAGAGGGGTCTCAGTGCTATGGTAGAGGGTCTCAGTGCTGTGGTAGAGGGGTCTCAGTGCTGTGGTAGAGGGGTCTCAGTGCTATGGTAGAGGGGTCTCAGTGCTGTGGTAGAGGGGTCTCAGTGCTGTGGTAGAGGGGTCTCAGTGCTATGGTAGAGGGTCTCAGTGCTATGGTAGAGGGGTCTCAGTGCTATGGTAGAGGGGTCTCAGTGCTATGGTAGAGGGGTCTCAGTGCTATGGTAGAGGGGTCTCAGTGCTATGGTAGAGGGGTCTCAGTGCTATGGTAGAGGGGTCTCAGTGCTATGGTAGAGGGGTCTCAGTGCTGTGGTAGAGGGGTCTCAGTGCTACGGTAGAGGGGTCTCAGTGCTACGGTAGAGGGGTCTCAGTGCTACGGTAGAGGGGTCTCAGTGCTATGGTAGAGGGGTCTCAGTGCTATGGTAGAGGGGTCTCAGTGCTGTGGTAGAGGGGTCTCAGTGCTGTGGTAGAGGGGTCTCAGTGCTATGGTAGAGGGGTCTCAGTGCTGTGGTAGAGGGGTCTCAGTGCTATGGTAGAGGGGTCTCAGTGCTGTGGTAGAGGGGTCTCAGTGCTGTGGTAGAGGGTCTCAGTGCTGTGGTAGAGGGGTCTCAGTGCTGTGGTAGAGGGGTCTCAGTGCTGTGGTAGAGGGGTCTCAGTGCTATGGTAGAGGGGTCTCAGTGCTATGGTAGAGGGGTCTCAGTGCTGTGGTAGAGGGGTCTCAGTGCTGTGGTAGAGGGGTCTCAGTGCTATGGTAGAGGGGTCTCAGTGCTGTGGTAGAGGGTCTCAGTGCTATGGTAGAGGGGTCTCAGTGCTATGGTAGAGGGGTCTCAGTGCTATGGTAGAGGGGTCTCAGTGCTGTGGTAGAGGGTCTCAGTGCTATGGTAGAGGGGTCTCAGTGCTATGGTAGAGGGGTCTCAGTGCTATGGTAGAGGGGTCTCAGTGCTATGGTCTCAGTGCTATGGTAGAGGGGTCTCAGTGCTATGGTAGAGGGGTCTCAGTGCTGTGGTAGAGGGGTCTCAGTGCTATGGTAGAGGGGTCTCAGTGCTATGGTAGAGGGTCTCAGTGCTGTGGTAGAGGGGTCTCAGTGCTGTGGTAGAGGGGTCTCAGTGCTGTGGTAGAGGGGTCTCAGTGCTATGGTAGAGGGGTCTCAGTGCTATGGTAGAGGGGTCTCAGTGCTATGGTAGAGGGGTCTCAGTGCTATGGTAGAGGGGTCTCAGTGCTGTGGTAGAGGGGTCTCAGTGCTATGGTAGAGGGGTCTCAGTGCTATGGTAGAGGGTCTCAGTGCTATGGTAGAGGGGTCTCAGTGCTATGGTCTCAGTGCTATGGTAGAGGGGTCTCAGTGCTATGGTAGAGGGGTCTCAGTGCTGTGGTAGAGGGGTCTCAGTGCTGTGGTAGAGGGGTCTCAGTGCTATGGTAGAGGGGTCTCAGTGCTATGGTAAAGGGGTCTCAGGGCTATGGTAGAGGGGTCTCAGTGCTATGGTAGAGGGTCTCAGTGCTATGGTAGAGGGGTCTCAGTGCTATGGTAGAGGGGTCTCAGTGCTATGGTCTCAGTGCTATGGTAGAGGGGTCTCAGTGCTATGGTAGAGGGGTCTCAGTGCTATCGTAGAGGGGTCTCAGTGCTATGGTAGAGGGGTCTCAGTGCTATGGTCTCAGTGCTTTGGTAGAGGGGTCTCAGTGCTATGGTCTCAGTGCTATGGTAGAGGGGTCTCAGTGCTATGGTAGAGGGGTCTCAGTGCTATGGTAGAGGGGTCTCAGTGCTATGGTAGTGGGGTCTCAGTGCTATGGTAGAGGGGTCTCAGTGCTATGGTAGAGGGGTCTCAGTGCTGTGGTAGAGGGGTCTCAGTGCTATGGTAGAGGGGTCTCAGTGCTGTGGTAGAGGGGTCTCAGTGCTATGGTAGAGGGGTCTCAGTGCTATGGTAGAGGGGTCTCAGTGCTATGGTAGAGGGGTCTCAGTGCTATGGTAGAGGGGTCTCAGTGCTATGGTAGAGGGTCTCAGTGCTGTGGTAGAGGGGTCTCAGTGCTATGGTAGAGGGGTCTCAGTGCTATGGTAGAGGGGTCTCAGTGCTATGGTCTCAGTGCTATGGTAGAGGGGTCTCAGTGCTATGGTAGAGGGGTCTCAGTGCTATGGTAGAGGGGTCTCAGTACTATGGTAGAGGGGTCTCAGTGCTATGGTAGAGGGGTCTCAGTGCTATGGTAGAGGGGTCTCAGTGCTATGGTAGAGGGGTCTCAGTGCTATGGTCTCAGTGCTATGGTAGAGGGGTCTCAGTGCTATGGTCTCAGTGCTGTGGTAGAGGGGTCTCAGTGCTATGGTCTCAGTGCTATGGTAGAGGGGTCTCAGTACTATGGTCTCAGTGCTGTGGTAGAGGGTCTCAGTACTATGGTCTCAGTGCTGTGGTAGAGGGGTCTCAGTGCTGTGGTAGAGGGGTCTCAGTGCTGTGGTAGAGGGGTCTCAGTGCTGTGGTAGAGGGGTCTCAGTGCTGTGGTAGAGGGTCTCAGTGCTGTGGTAGAGGGGTCTCAGTGCTGTGGTAGAGGGGTCTCAGTGCTGTGGTAGAGGGGTCTCAGTGCTGTGGTAGAGGGGTCTCAGTGCTGTGGTAGAGGGGTCTCAGTGCTGTGGTAGAGGGGTCTCAGTGCTGTGGTAGAGGGGTCTCAGTGCTGTGGTAGAGGGGTCTCAGTGCTGTGGTAGAGGGGTCTCAGTGCTGTGGTAGAGGGGTCTCAGTGCTATGGTAGAGGGGTCTCAGTGCTGTGGTAGAGGGGTCTCAGTGCTATGGTAGAGGGGTCTCAGTGCTATGGTAGAGGGGTCTCAGTGCTATGGTAGAGGGGTCTCAGTGCTATGGTAGAGGGGTCTCAGTGCTGTGGTAGAGGGGTCTCAGTGCTGCGGTAGAGGGGTCTCAGTGCTGTGGTAGAGGGGTCTCAGTGCTACGGTAGAGGGGTCTCAGTGCTACGGTAGAGGGGTCTCAGTGCTATGGTAGAGGGGTCTCAGTGCTATGGTAGAGGGGGTCTCAGTGCTATGGTAGAGGGTCTCAGTGCTATGGTAGAGGGGTCTCAGTGCTGTGGTAGAGGGTCTCAGTGCTACGGTAGAGGGGTCTCAGTGCTACGGTAGAGGGGTCTCAGTGCTACGGTAGAGGGGTCTCAGTGCTACGGTAGAGGGGTCTCAGTGCTGCGGTAGAGGGGTCTCAGTGCTGGGGTAGAGGGGTCTCAGTGCTGTGGTAGAGGGGTCTCAGTGCTACGGTAGAGGGGTCTCAGTGCTGTGGTAGAGGGGTCTCAGTGCTACGGTAGAGGGGTCTCAGTGCTACGGTAGAGGGGTCTCAGTGCTACGGTAGAGGGGTCTCAGTGCTACGGTAGAGGGGTCTCAGTGCTACGGTAGAGGGGTCTCAGTGCTACGGTAGAGGGGTCTCAGTGCTGTGGTAGAGGGGTCTCAGTGCTGTGGTAGAGGGGTCTCAGTGCTGTGGTAGAGGGGTCTCAGTGCTATGGTAGAGGGTCTCAGTGCTGTGGTAGAGGGGTCTCAGTGCTGTGGTAGAGGGGTCTCAGTGCTATGGTAGAGGGGTCTCAGTGCTATGGTAGAGGGGTCTCAGTGCTATGGTAGAGGGTCTCAGTGCTGTGGTAGAGGGGTCTCAGTGCTGTGGTAGAGGGGTCTCAGTGCTATGGTAGAGGGTCTCAGTGCTATGGTAGAGGGGTCTCAGTGCTATGGTCTCAGTGCTATGGTAGAGGGGTCTCAGTGCTGTGGTAGAGGGGTCTCAGTGCTATGGTAGAGGGGTCTCAGTGCTGTGGTAGAGGGGTCTCAGTGCTGTGGTAGAGGGTCTCAGTGCTATGGTAGAGGGGTCTCAGTGACTATGGTAGAGGGGTCTCAGTGCTATGGTCTCAGTGCTATGGTAGAGGGGTCTCAGTGCTATGGTAGAGGGGTCTCAGTGCTATGGTAGAGGGGTCTCAGTGCTATGGTAGAGGGGTCTCAGTGCTGTGGTAGAGGGGTCTCAGTGCTATGGTAGAGGGGTCTCAGTGCTATGGTAGAGGGGTCTCAGTGCTATGGTAGAGGGGTCTCAGTGCTGTGGTAGAGGGGTCTCAGTGCTGTGGTAGAGGGTCTCAGTGCTATGGTAGAGGGGTCTCAGTGCTATGGTAGAGGGGTCTCAGTGCTGTGGTAGAGGGGTCTCAGTGCTGTGGTAGAGGGTCTCAGTGCTGTGGTAGAGGGGTCTCAGTGCTGTGGTAGAGGGGTCTCAGTGCTATGGTAGAGGGGTCTCAGTGCTATGGTAGAGGGTCTCAGTGCTATGGTAGAGGGTCTCAGTGCTATGGTAGAGGGTCTCAGTGCTATGGTAGAGGGGTCTCAGTGCTATGGTAGAGGGGTCTCAGTGCTGTGGTAGAGGGGTCTCAGTGCTATGGTAGAGGGGTCTCAGTGCTACGGTAGAGGGGTCTCAGTGCTACGGTAGAGGGGTCTCAGTGCTACGGTAGAGGGGTCTCAGTGCTACGGTAGAGGGTCTCAGTGCTACGGTAGAGGGGTCTCAGTGCTACGGTAGAGGGGTCTCAGTGCTGTGGTAGAGGGGTCTCAGTGCTGTGGTAGAGGGTCTCAGTGCTATGGTAGAGGGGTCTCAGTGCTGTGGTAGAGGGGTCTCAGTGCTATGGTAGAGGGGTCTCAGTGCTGTGGTAGAGGGGTCTCAGTGCTGTGGTAGAGGGGTCTCAGTGCTGTGGTAGAGGGTCTCAGTGCTGTGGTAGAGGGGTCTCCAGTGCTGTGGTAGAGGGGTCTCAGTGCTATGGTAGAGGGTCTCAGTGCTATGGTAGAGGGGTCTCAGTGCTATGGTAGAGGGGTCTCAGTGCTGTGGTAGAGGGGTCTCAGTGCTATGGTAGAGGGGTCTCAGTGCTGTGGTAGAGGGGTCTCAGTGCTATGGTAGAGGGGTCTCAGTGCTATGGTAGAGGGGGTCTCAGTGCTGTGGTAGAGGGTCTCAGTGCTGTGGTAGAGGGTCTCAGTGCTATGGTAGAGGGTCTCAGTGCTATGGTAGAGGGGTCTCAGTGCTATGGTAGAGGGGTCTCAGTGCTATGGTACTCAGTGCTATGGTAGAGGGTCTCAGTGCTGTGGTAGAGGGGTCTCAGTGCTGTGGTAGAGGGGTCTCAGTGCTATGGTAGAGGGGTCTCAGTGCTATGGTAGAGGGGTCTCAGTGCTATGGTAGAGGGGTCTCAGTGCTATGGTAGAGGGTCTCAGTGCTGTGGTAGAGGGGTCTCAGTGCTGTGGTAGAGGGGTCTCAGTGCTATGGTAGAGGGGTCTCAGTGCTATGGTAGAGGGGTCTCAGTGCTATGGTAGAGGGGTCTCAGTGCTATGGTAGAGGGGTCTCAGTGCTGTGGTAGAGGGGGTCTCAGTGCTATGGTAGAGGGGTCTCAGTGCTATGGTAGAGGGGTCTCAGTGCTATGGTAGAGGGTCTCAGTGCTGTGGGTCTCAGTGCTATGGTAGAGGGGTCTCAGTGCTATGGTAGAGGGGTCTCAGTGCTGTGGTAGAGGGGTCTCAGTGCTGTGGTAGAGGGGTCTCAGTGCTTGGTAGAGGGGTCTCAGTGCTATGGTAGAGGGTCTCAGTGCTATGGTAGAGGGGTCTCAGTGCTATGGTAGAGGGGTCTCAGTGCTATGGTAGAGGGTCTCAGTGCTATG
>NW_025549487.1:0-14781 GCF_905237065.1 Salmo salar | reverse complement strand
CCTCTTGGGGCTAGGTGGGACGCTAGCGTGCGCACCCGTGGTGCACTCCATCAACAGCAGGTGCATTTCAAGAGCGGCAAATTTGAATCCAAATAAATGTCAAAATTCAAATTTTTCAAAAATACAACTATGTTACACCATTTGAAAGATAAACATCTCCTTAATCTAACCACGTTTTACGATTTCAAAAAGGTTTTACGGATTAAAGCATAAATTTAGAGTATGTTAGGACAGTACATTTACAAGAGTTGTGTGTAATGTTTTGTCAAGTCAAAGACAGGGTCACCAAAACCATAAAACCAGCTAAAATGATACACTAACCTTTTACAATCTCCATCAGATGACACTCCTAGGACATTATGTTAGACAATGCATGCATTTTTAGTTCTATCAAGTTCATATTTATATACAAAAACAGCGTTTTACTATGGCATTGATGTTGAGGAAATCGTTTCCCTCCAATAACCGCAGTCAAGTCAGCGTCACAAATTAAATAATTAAAATTAGAAAACATTGGTAAAATATTATATTGTCATTTAAAGAATTATAGATTTACATCTTTTGAACGCAATCAACTTGCCAGATTTAAAAATAACCTTACTGGGAAATCACACTTTGCAATAATCTGAGCACTGTGCCCAGAAAAATACGCGTTGCGATACAGACTAGACGTCATGTTGGGGAGATCTAAAATCGAAAATACTATGTAAATAATCCATTACCTTTGATTCTCTTCATCAGATGTCACTTCCAGGTATCACAGGTCCATAACGAATGTAGTTTTGTTCAAAAAAGCTCATCATTTATGTCCAAAAATCTCCGTCTCGTTAGCACATGATGTAAGCCAGCCGGACTTCTCGTCATGAACGAGGGGAAAAAAATATATTTCCGTTCGTTCAAACATGTCAAACGTTGTATAGCATAAATCATTAGGGCCTTTTTTAACCAGAACATGAATAATATTCAAGGTGGACGAATGCATAGCCTTTTATAACGTATTGGAACGAGGGTACCCAACATGAAGTAGCGCGCCAGGTGTCTAATGGGACATCACCGTTCCATGGCTCTTGTTCGGTCAGATCTCCCCTCCAGAAGACTCAAAACACTTTGTAAAGGCTGGTGACATCTAGTGGAAGCAATAGGAAGTGCCAAAATATTCCTAAACCCCTGTGTTTTTCAATGGGATAGGTTTAAACTCAATACAACACATCAGGTATCCACTTCCTGTCAGAAAATGTCTCAGGGTTTTGCCTGCCAAATGAGTTCTGTTATACTCACAGACACCATTCAAACAGTTTTGGAAACTTTAGAGTGTTTTCTATCCATATATAATAAGTATATGCATATTCTAGTTACTGGGTAGGATTAGTAACCAGATTAAATCGGGTACATTTTTTTTATCCAGACGTGCAAATGCTGCCCCCTAGACCCAACAGGTTAATGCCACCGCTGTGTCAGATTTCAAAAAAGCTTTACAGCGAAAGCACACTTTGCAATAATCTGAGTACAGCGCTCAGAAACCAAAACAAGCCATACAGATACCCGCCATGTTGTGGAGTCAACAGAAGTCAGAAATAGCATTATAAATATTCACTTACCTTTGATGATCTTCATCGGAATGCACTCCCAGGAATCCCAGTTCCACAATAAATGTTAGTTTTATTCGATAAAGTTCATCTTTATGTCCAAATACCTCCATTTTGATCGCGCGTTAGGTTCACTATTCCAAAGGCGTGCACACTAAAGTCCAGACGAAAAGTCAAAAAAGTTATATTACAGTTTGTAGAAGCATGTCAAACGATGTGTAGAATCAATCTTTAGGATGTTTTTATCATAAATATTCAAAAATATTCCAACCAGACAATTCCTTGGTCTTCATAAAGGAAAGAGAACTGAGCTCATGCTCATGGCCGCACGCGTGACTAAAACAATGGCCGACTCTCAGACACCTGACTCAATCAGCTCTTATTCTCTCCCCATTCACAGTAAAAGCCTGAAACAACGTTCTAAAGACTGTTGACATCTAGTGGAAGCCTTAGGAAGTGCAATAAGACCCCATACACACTGTATATTGGATAGGCAATCACTTGAAAAACAACAAACCTCAGATTTCCACACTTCCTGGTTGGATTTTTCTCAGGTTTTTGCCTGCCATATGAGTTCTGTTATACTTACAGACATCATTCAAACAGTTTTAGAAACTGCAGAGTGTTTACTATCCAAATTTACTAATTATATGCATATTCTAGCTTTTGGTCCTGAGTAGCAGGCAGTTTACTCTGGGCACGCTTTTCATCCAGACGCGAAAATACTGCCCCCTACCCCAAAGAAGTTTTAACACAAAATCTGGGGAGGGGCCAGCTGAGTATAAGACTGTATTAGCTGCATATAAATGAGAGAGCTTCCTACAGCCTGAGCTATATTGTTGATGTAAATTGAGACGAGCGTAGGTCCTAGGATCGAGCCTTGGGGTACTCCCTTAGTGACAGGCAGTGGCTGAGACAGCAGATTTTCTGAATTGTAATTACTTCACTACTATGGCCTATTTATTGCCTTACCTCCTTACTCCATTTGCACACACTGTATATCGATTTTTCTATTGTGTTATTGACTGTACTTTTGTTTATCCCATGTGTAACTCTGTTGTTGTTTTTTATTGCACTGCTTTGCTTTATCTTGGCCAGGTCACAGTTGTAAATGAGAACTTGTTCTCAACTGGCCTACCTGGTTAAATAAAGGTGATTTTTTTTTTATATACATAAATACGAGCCATAAATTTACAAGCCTAGTTGGTTTAGCCATGGAAAAACACAGGTACTTTCTCGCTAGCCATGATTGCTTGAGATAATGGATGGGCTGGGCTGGACATGCCGGGAGATGAGTTTGGATTGGTCTGCCATGAAGCACGCTTCTGTCTATAACGTGAGCTGTTCAGTATTTGTTGACAGTCCTTTCTAACGTGCCATTTTTAAAAGATATAACGTTAGCCATCGAGAACTTCAAAAGTTTTGCTCCTTTTCTCAACAACATTGATGCCCTGAATTTAGCAGGCGCTCTCAACAGATCAGTTGGAAAAAGTGATGGGCTACTTTCTGCACATGCCAGGTCAGTGTGAACCGGAGTGACTTGAGACAACGCTGGCCAAACAAGATGTAGCTACAAACAAAACAGAGTTAAATGGTTCCAGTCTGCAGTGAAGCATTCATCCATTCATCTAGCTTCATTTTCAGATATAAGTTTCTAATTTTATGTTTTTATTGCAAGTTAAAGCGTACTGTTAGTTAGCTAGCAAACGTTAGCTTGCTGGCTCGCTTTATGATCTGTGCAGTACTATCATTCAAATCAGAAATACATTTGCATTGCTAGTTTTAGCTTAATGTTAGCTAGCTAAAATTAATCCTAGTTTGTTAGTTTTAGCTACCAGCATATTCATACTATTTAAAAATATATTTATAACCTTTGTTTAACTAGGCAAGTCAGTTAAGAACAAAAGGCAAAAGGCCTCCTGCATGTACGGGGCTGGGATTAAAAATAATAAATAAAATATAAATATAGGACTAAACACACATCCCGACAAGTGAGACAACACAATACTACAAAAAGAGAGACCTAATACAACAACATAGCAAGGCAGCAACACATGACAACACAGCATGGCAGCAACACAACATAACAACAACATGGTAGCAACACAACATGGTAGTAGCACAAAACATGGTGCAAACATTATTGGGCACAGACAACAGCACAAAGTGCAAGAAGGTAGAGACAATAATACATCACACAAAGCAGCCACAACTCTCAGTAAGAGTGTCCATGATTGAGTCTTTGAATGAAGTGATTGAGATAAAACTCTCCAGTTTAAGTGTTTGTGGCAGCTCCTTCCAGTCGCTAGATGCAGCGAACTGAAAAGAGGAGCGACCCAGGGATGTGTGTGCTTTGGGGACCTTTATCAGAATGTGACTGTCAGAACAGGTGCTCTATGTGGAGGATGAGGGCTACAGTAGATATCTCAGATGGGGGGGGAAATAGGGCATCGGCAAGATGCAATAGATGGTATAAAATAAAGGATATACATGTGATATGAGTAGTGTAAGATACATATGTAAACATGATTAAAATTGCATTATTTAGAGTGCATGGCATGAAGTGACTAGTGATCCTTTTATTAAAGTGGCCAGTGATTGGGTCTCAAAGTAGGCAGCAGCCTCTCTGAGTTAGTGATTGCTGTTTAGCAGTCTGATGGCCTTGAGATAGAAGCTGTTGTTCAGTCTCTCGGTCCCAGATTTGATGCACCTGTACTGACCTCGCCTTCTGGATGGTAGCTGTGTGAACAGGCAGTGGCTCGGGTGGTTGATGTCCTTGATGATCTTTTTGGCCTTCCTGTGAAATCGGGTGCTGTAGGTGTCATGGAGGGCAAGTAGTTTGCCCCCTTGGTGATGTGTTGTGCAGACCGCACCACCCTCTGGAGAGCCTTGCGGTTGAGGATGGTGCAGTTGCCGTACCAGGCTGTGATACAGCCCGACAGGATGCTCTCGATTGTGCACCTGTAGAAGTTTGTCAGGGTTTTGGGTGACAAGCCAAATTTCTTCAGCCTCCTGAGGTTGACGAGGAGCTGTTGCGCTTTCTTCACAACACTGTCTGTGTGAGTGGACCATTTCAGTTTGTCTGTGATGTGAACGCCGTGGAACTTAATACTTTCCACCTTCTCCACTGCTTCCCACTTCGATGTGGGTGGGGGGGGCTCCTCTGCTGATTCCTCAAGTCCACGATCATCAACCAGTGGGTCTTACGATGGGTATACAGAGATGACCAGTTTACAGAGGAGTATAGAGTGCAGTGATGTGTCCTATAAGGAGCATTGGTGGCAAATCTAATGGCCAAATTGTAAAGAACATCTAGCCAGCTCGAGAGCACCCCTTTACCTGCCGATCTATAAATTATGTCTCCGTAATCTAGCATGGGAAGGATGGTCATCTGAATCAGGGTTAGTTTGGCAGCTGGGGTGAAAGAGGAGCAATTAGGATAGAGGAAACCAAGTCTAGATTTAACTTTAGCCTGCAGATTTAATATGTGCTGAGAGAAGGACAGTGTACCGTCTAGACATACTCCCAAGTATTTATATGAGGTGACTACCTCAAGCTCTAAACCCTCAGAGGTAGTAATCACACCTGTGGGGAGAGGGGTATTCTTCTTACCAAACCCCATGACCTTTGTTTTGGAGGTGTTCAGAACAAGGTTACGGGTAGAGAAAGCTTGTTGGACACTAAGAAAGCTTTGTTGTAGAGCATTTAACCTCTCTGGGGCTAGCGTCCCACATTCCCCAACAGCCAGTGAAATAGCAGAGCGCCAAATTCAAAACAACAAAAATCTCACAATTCAAATTTCTCACACATACAAGTATTATACATCATTTTAAAGATAATCTTCTCATTAATCCAACCTAAGTGTCCGATTTCAAAAAGGCTTTACGGCGAAAGCATAGCATTAGATTATGTTAGAACAACACCTAGACAAAAAAAAACACACAGCCATTTTCCAAGCAAGGAGAGGCATCACAAAAACCAGAAATACAGCTAAAATGAATCACTAACCTTTGATGATCTTCATCAGATCACACTCATAGGACTTCATGTTGCTAAATACATGTATGTTTTGCTCGATAAAGTTCATATTTATATCCAAAAACGCCATTTTACATTGGCGTGTAATGTTCAGAAATGTTTTGCCTCCAAACATCTGGTGAATGAGGACATCAATTTACAGAAATACTCATCATAAACTTTGATAAAAGATACAAGTGTTATGCACAGAATTATAGATTCACTTCTCCTTAATGCCACCGCTGTGTCAGATTTCAAAAAGCTTTACAGCGAAAGCACACTTTGCAATAATCTGAGTACAGCGCTCAGAAACCAAAACAAGCCATACAGATACCCGCCATGTTGTGGAGTCAACAGAAGTCAGAAATAGCATTATAAATATTCACTTACCTTTGATGATCTTCATCGGAATGCACTCCCAGGAATCCCAGTTCCACAATAAATGTTAGTTTTATTCGATAAAGTTCATCTTTATGTCCAAATACCTCCATTTTGATCGCGCGTTAGGTTCACTATTCCAAAGGCGTGCACACTAAAGTCCAGACGAAAAGTCAAAAAAGTTATATTACAGTTTGTAGAAGCATGTCAAACGATGTGTAGAATCAATCTTTAGGATGTTTTTATCATAAATATTCAAAAATATTCCAACCAGACAATTCCTTGGTCTTCATAAAGGAAAGAGAACTGAGCTCATGCTCACGGCGTCGCACGCGTGACTAAAACAATGGCCGACTCTCAGACACCTGACTCAATCAGCTCTTATTCTCTCCCCATTCACAGTAAAAGCCTGAAACAACGTTCTAAAGACTGTTGACATCTAGTGGAAGCCTTAGGAAGTGCAATAAGACCCCATACACACTGTATATTGGATAGGCAATCACTTGAAAAACAACAAACCTCAGATTTCCACACTTCCTGGTTGGATTTTTCTCAGGTTTTTGCCTGCCATATGAGTTCTGTTATACTTACAGACATCATTCAAACAGTTTTAGAAACTGCAGAGTGTTTACTATCCAAATTTACTAATTATATGCATATTCTAGCTTTTGGTCCTGAGTAGCAGGCAGTTTACTCTGGGCACGCTTTTCATCCAGACGCGAAAATACTGCCCCCTACCCCAAAGAAGTTTTAACACAAAATCTGGGGAGGGGCCAGCTGAGTATAAGACTGTATTAGCTGCATATAAATGAGAGAGCTTCCTACAGCCTGAGCTATATTGTTGATGTAAATTGAGACGAGCGTAGGTCCTAGGATCGAGCCTTGGGGTACTCCCTTAGTGACAGGCAGTGGCTGAGACAGCAGATTTTCTGACTTTATACACTGCACTCTTTGAAAGAGGTAGTTAGCACACCAGGCCAAAGACCCCTCAGAGACACCAATACTCCTTAGCCGGCCCACAAGAATGGAATGGTCTACCGTATCAAAATCTTTGGCCAAGTCAATAAAAATAGCTTTGAATCAAGGGCAATTGTGACATCATTGAGGACCTTCAAGGTTGCAGTGACACATCCATAACCTGAGTGGAAACCAGATTGCAGGTCTAAGGCTCTGCGTCTCAGTGCTAGAGGCATCCCTACAGACCCTGGTTTGATTCCAGGCTGTATCATAACCAGCCATGATCGGGGAGTCCCATAGGGCGGCGCACAATTGGCCCAGCGCCGTTAGGGTTTGGCCGGGAAGACAGACATTGTAAATAAGAATTTATTCTTAATTGACTTGCCTAATTAAATAAAAGGTTAAATAAAAATAAAATACATTTCAAATTACTTATATTAAGCAAACCAGATGGCACAATTGTTCATGTTTTGTTTTATTTACAGATAACCAGGAGCACACTTCAACAGTCAGACATCATTCAGAAACAAAGCATTTGTGTTTAGTGAGTCGCCAAATCCGAGGCAGTATAGATGACCAAGGATGTTCTCTTGATAAGTGTGTGAATTGTTCCATTTCTGTCCTGCTAAGCATTCAAAATGTAACGAGTACTTTTGGGTGTCAGGGATAATGTATGGAGTAAGACGTACATTTTTTTCTTTAGGAATGTAGTGAAGTAAATGTCAAAAAATATAAATAGTAAAGTACAGATACCCCCAAAACCTACTTAAGTAGTACTTTAAAGCAGGGGCATAACTTTCACTGGGGACGGCACATTCCAAAATTGCATTTTTGTCCCCCCTAGTTTTCTCAAAAGAATGTGATACAAAACGAGGCAACAGTGTGGTTAAGGACCATGCAGACGCCTCCGAGTGGTCGGGTAGGCTGTTTGGAGTAATAATTATGTCCCCCCTACTTTAAAGTATTTTTACTTAAGTACTTTACACCACCACATGTTATTACTCCAATCTCATGAAATGTACAAACTGACATTTTTGTCAAAAACAACTTTATATCGAAGGTGTGCCGTTGATTTGAAGGCATGCACATGTGCAGTTCGGCGTTAGACCCGATGACGTGTTTCTATGCATGAGCTTTGCTAGCCTCTTCAGCGTCTCATCCCGTCAGCGGGATCAAAATCCAGCGAAAAATCATATCGCCATTAGCATAACAAAGTTTTATAATTTGAAGAAAAAAATAATTATACTTTTTTTTTCGTTTTATAGATACACCTCTCCTGAATCGACCCACGTCGTCCGATTTCAAAAAGGTTTAACAGGAAAAGCAAATCATTCGATTATGTTAGAGGAGTCCATCGTAAAATGCAGCAACATAGCCATTTTCCGACCAAACACATGCATCACAAATAACCAAAAAACAGCTAAATGCAGCACTAACCTTTTACAAACTTCATCAGATGACACACCTAGGACATCATGTTACACAATGCATGTATTCTTTTGTTCAATAAAGTTCATATTTATATATGAAAACAGCATTTTACCTCGGCGTCTGACGTTGACTAACTATTTTCCCGTCAAAAGCATCCGATGAAACAGTGCTACATTTTACTGAATTACTATTCGAAAACATGTTTAAAATTTAATATTGTCATTCTAAGATTTATAGATGAATATCTCTTGAAAGCACCTGTCATACCAGATTTAAAAATAACTTTACTGGGTAATCACACTTAGCGATAAAAGGGGATGCGATACTCAGAAAATGACCTAGTAAATACAGCTCAGCGCCATCTTGGAACAATCGCAGATCACATCTAATGTTGTATAATATTGTCAATAATCCCTTACCTTTAGTTGTCTTCATCAGAAAGCACTTCCAGGAATCCCAGGACCACAACAGATGTATTTTCGGTCGAAAAAGTCCATCCTTTATGTTCCATTAGCATGCTGTTGTTAGCGCGTCTCAAAGCAGTATCCAAAAGCTCTGCCGGCCGCGGGACAGCCGTGTCGGGAAAAAGCTATTTTTTCCCATTTAGGTTCGTTCAAACATGTCAAACGTTGTATAACATAAATCTTCAGGGCCTGTTTCAACAAGAGAGCCAATAAGATTCGAGGGGGACGATTTCAATGTGTTTCAAAACGTTTCCAAAGGTGGGGGTAGACAGGGCCGCCGGCGTCATAATGGTGATGGCCCTCCCCCTGTGACCAATTTCCAACGCGTCCCATTGACTGAGTTTCGACAGTAGAAGGCTCAAAACACTTTGTAAAGACTGGCGACATCAAATAACGATAGTTCACGGTGTGAATAATAGGCAACGACGTGAAGTTGAGTCCACAATTCAGAATTCCACTTCCTGTTTCAATCTGTCTCGGGGTTTTGACTGCCATATGAGTTCTGTTATACTCACAGACACCATTCAAACAGTTTTAGAAACTTTAGGGTGTTTTCTATCCACAGGTATTAATTATATGCATATCCTAGCTTCTGAGTCTGATTAGTAGGCCGTTGAAAATGGGCACGAATTTTTTCCAAAATGCGCAAGCGTCCCACCTAGCCCAGAGAGGTTAAAGAGATGGGTGGGGCTAAGGCTTAAGAGGGTATGAACGATGCTGAATAGGTGTTGACAAAGAGGAGCTCTACAGTAGGTGTACCAAAACATTCAAGGGCTATTTTCTCAAAACTTCGGTTACAAGTTTATCAACTTTCAAAGCAGAATTACTTTCCCATTGTTCCTCAACTGCAGTTCCTCAACTGCAGTATACAATTTTCTAGCTGTGAGTCTCTACTTTTAACCACTGTAGCATTTCTGTGTTTCTGGCGAAACACAGAAATGCCTTTATCAAGGTGGTGTGACAAAGGCATTTCCTAAAAGACCTGCTAACTTTATTTGTTGTATCTCTTTACATTTACATTTACATTTATGTCATTTAGCAGACGCTCTTATCCAGAGCGACTTAGAAATTGGTGCATTCACATTATGATATCCAGTGGAACAACCACTTTACAATAGTACATCTATATCTTTTTTTGGGGGGGGTGGGGGGGGGTTAGAAGTATTACTATATCCTATCCCAGGTATTCCTTAAAGAGGTGGGGTTTCAGGTGTCTACGGAAGGTGGTGATTGACTCTGCTGTCCTGGCGTCGTGAGGGAGCTTGTTCCACCATGGGGTGCCAGAGCAGCGAACAGTTTTGACTGGGCTGAGTGGGAACTGTGCTTCCGCAGCGGTAGGGGGGCCAGCAGGCCAGAGCTGGATGAATGCAGTGCCCTTGTTTGGGTGTAGGGCCTGATCAGAGCCTGAAGGTACGGAGGTGCTGTTCCCCTCACAGCTCCGTAGCCAAGCACCATGGTCTTGTAGCAGATGCGAGCTTCAACTGGAAGCCAGTGGAGTGTGCGGAGGAGCGGGGTGACGTGAGAGAACTTGGGAAGGTTGAACACCAGATGGGCTGCGGCGTTCTGGATGAGTTGTAGGGGTTTAATGGCACAGGCAGGGGGCCCCGCCAACAGGGAGTTGCAGTAATCCAGACGGGAGATGACAAGTGCCTGGATTAGGACCTGCGCCGCTTCCTGTGTAAGGCAGGGTCGTACTCTGCGAATGTTGTAGAGCATGAACCTACAGGATCGGGTCACCGCCTTGATGTTAGCGGAGAACGACAGGGTGTTGTCCAGGGTCACGCCGAGGCTCTTAGCACTCTGGGAGGAGGACACAATGAAGTTGTCCACCGTGATGGCGAGATCATGGAAAGGGCAGTCCTTCCCGGGAGGAAGAGCAGCTCCGTCTTGCCGAGAGTTCAGCTTGAGGTGGTGATCCGTCATCCACACTGATATGTCTGCCAGACATGCAGAGATGCGATTCGCCACCTGGTTATCAGAAGGGGGAAAGGAGAAGATTAATTGTGTGTCGTCTGCGTAGCAATGATAGGAGAGACCATGTGAGGATATGACAGAGCCAAGTGACTTGGTGTATAGCGAGAATAGGAGAGGGCCTAGAACTGAGCCCTGGGGGACACCAGTGGTGAGAGCATGTGGTGCGGAGACGGATTCTTGCCAATCCACCTGGTAGGAGCGACCTGTCAGGTAGGACGCAATCCAAGAGTGAGCCGCGCCGGAGATACCCAACTCGGAGAGGGTGGAGAGGAGGATCTGATGGTTCACAGTATCAAAGGCAGCAGATAGGTCTAGAAGGATGAGAGCAGAGGAGAGAGAGTTAGCTTTAGCAGTGCGGAGAGCCTCCGTGACACAGAGAAGGGCAGTCTCAGTTGAATGACCAGCCTTGAAACCTGACTGATTTGGATCGAGAAGGTCATTCTGAGAGAGATAGCAGGAGAGCTGGCCAAGGACGGCACGTTGAAGAGTTTTGGAGAGAAAAGAAAGAAGGGATACTGGTCTGTAGTTGTTGACATCGGAGGGATCGAGTGTAGGTTTTTGAGAAGGGGTGCAACTCTCGCTCTCTTGAAGACGGAAGGGACGTAGCCAGCGGTCAAGGATGAGTTGATGAGCGAGGTGAGGTAAGGGAGAAGGTCTCCGGAAATGGTCTGGAGAAGAGAGGAGGGGATAGGGTCAAGCGGGCAGGTTGTTGGGCGGCACAAGACGCAATATTTCATCTGGAGAGAGAGGGGAGAAAGAGGTCAAAGCATAGGGTAGGGCAATGTGAGCAGGACCAGCGGTGTCGTTTGACTTAACCTCTTGACGGTCGCCTAGGATAGGGGGCGCCACAGCGCATTTTGAAAAACATTCGTGCCCATTTTAAACGGCCTACTACTCAAACTCAGAAGCTAGAATATGCATATAATTAATACTTGTGGATAGAAAACACCCTAAAGTTTCTAAAACTGTTTGAATGGTGTCTGTGAGTATAACAGAACTCATATGGCAGTCAAAACCCCGAGACAATATACTCCGCGTACGGGACGGAGGCCGCACAGGGGTTATTAACAAACGAGGATCGGATGTCGTCGACCTTCTTTTCAAAATGGTTGACGAAGTCATCCGCAGAGAGGGAGGGGGGAGGAGGATTCAGGAGGGAGGAGAAGGTGGCAAAGAGCTTCCTAGGGTTAGAGGCAGATGCTTGGAAGTTAGAGTGGTAGAAAGTGGCTTTAGCAGCAGAAACAGAGGAGGAAAATGTAGAGAGGAGGGAGTGAAAAGATGCCAGGTCCGCAGGGAGGCTAGTTTTCCTCCATTTCCACTCGGCTGCCCGGAGCCCTGTTCTGTGAGCTTGCAATGAGTTGTCAAGCCACGGAGCAGGAGGGGAGGACCGAGCCGGTCGGGAGGATAGGAGACATAGAGAGTCAAAGGATGCAGAAAGGGAGGAGAGGAGGGTTGAGGAGGCAGAATCAGGAGATTGGTTGGAGAAGGATTGAGCAGAGGGAAGAGATTATAGGATGGAAGAGGAGAGAGTAGCAGGAGAGAGAGAGCGAAGGTTGCGACGGCTCAATACCAACTGAGTAGGGGGAGAGTGAGTAGTGTTGGAGGAGAGCGAGAGGGAAAAGGATACAAGGTAGTGATCGGAGACTTGAGGGGAGTTGCAGTGAGATTAGTAGAAGAACAGCATCTAGTGAAGATGAGGTCAAGCGTATTGCCTACCTTGTGAGTAGGATGGGACGGTGAGAGGGTGAGGTCAAAAGAGGAGAGGAGTGGAAAGAAGGAGGCAGAGAGAAATGAGTCAAAGGTAGACGTGGGGAGGTTAAAGTCACCCAGAACTGTGAGGGGTGAGCCATCCTCAGGAAAGGAACTTATCAAGGCGTCAAGCTCATTGATGAACTCTCCAAGGGAACCTGGAGGGCGATAAATGGTAAGGATGTTAAGCTTGAATGGGCTAGTGATTGTGACAGCATGGAATTCAAAGGAGGAGACAGACAGATGGGTCAGGGGAGAAAGAGAGAATGTCCACTTGGGAGAGATGAGGATTCCAGTGCCACCACCCCACTGACCAGATGCTCTCGGGGTGTGCGAGAACACGTGGTCAGACGAGGAGAGAGCAGTAGGAGTAGCAGTGTTTTCTGTGGTAATCCATGTTTCCGTCAGAGGTTCCAGAGGCTGCCGGAGACATGGAACTCCACGTGGGTTGTGCGCGCTGGGACCACCAGGTTAGAGTGGCAGCGACCACGCGATGTGAAGCGTTTGTATGGCCTGTGCAGAGAGGAGAGAACAGGGATAGACCTACACATAGTTGATAGGCTACAGGAGAGGCTACGCTAATGCAAAGGAGATTGGCATGAAAAATTAACTAAACAACTGGGGAAGCGAGAGAGCAGGGCCTCTCTCACTAACAATTCACTGAAACACTAAAACGCTTAAAATATAACTTTTCTAGCTACCACTAGAAATTAAAATTGATGTAAACTACAATGGTTCAATGTTTCCAGGAATAGGCTCAAACTTAGTTTATTCCGCTAGATAACTTGGTACAGTAGTCTTCCATGAAAACCCACCTAGTTCACCGTGTCCTATGACGCCGTAGCTAACTAGCATGCTAGCATCCTGTAACACGGTTAGCACCAATACTTGGAAACAACAATCTACCAATGGATCATTCGTGTCCGTGTCTAGTTCATAACGCAGAAGTAATTAAACGTTGGCTAGCTAACACAAAGTCAGTCCTGCTAGCTACACAAGTGGACTACACATCTCAAATGTTCAGAAAGTTAAGCTAACGTTGCAAAAATCTTATTGACTAAAAATGATACAGCTAGCTGGTAGGGTTAGCTAGCTAGCAGTGGGCGCGTTGTTGACTATGTTAGAGAATGTAGCTGGCTAGCTAACCTCGATAGTTACTCTCTACTACGCCTTTATCTTGATACAAAGACAGCAGATACAACTATGTAGCTAGCTAACAATACACTAATCAAATCGTTCCAATGTAATGTAATGTAATGTCATGTAATGAAATGTGATATTACCCGCGGAGCGTGGTGCAGCACGACCATTCACTCCAGCATCCGGAAGTTAATAAGTTTGAAACCAACATGCAGAATCGCCAGCAGGAAAAGAGGCAAGAACCATTCGTCCGCCAGCTCAGGGACAAGCTACACTATTCACAGCCCTGTGTAATGTTCAATGTAAATGCATTGCTGGACTTTTTAAAACTTCATGTATTTGTATTATTTATTTTTATTGGAGGTGTACCTGTGGATGTATTTCAAGGCCTACCTTCAAACTCAGTGGCTCTTTGCTTGATATCATGGGAAAATCAAAAGATATCAGCCAAGACCTCAGAAAACAAATTGTAGACCTCTGGTCTGGTTCATCCTTGGGAGCAATTTCCAAACGTCTGAAGGTACCACATTCATCTGTACAAAAAACAATAGTACGCAAGTATGAACACCATGGGACCACGCAGCCGTCATACCTCTCAGGAAGGAGACACATTCTGTCTCCTAGAAATGAACGTACTTTGATGCGAAAAGTGCAAATCAATCCCAGAACAACAACAAAGGACCTTGTGAAGATGCTGGAGGAAACAGGTACAAAGGTATCTATATCCACAGTAAAACGAGTCCTATATCGACATAACCTGAAAGGCCGCTCAGCAAGGAAGAAGCCACTGCTCCCAAACCACCATAAAAAACCAGACTATGGTTTGCAACTGGACATGGGGACAAAGATCGTACTTTTTGGAGAAATGTCTGGTCTAATGAAACAAAAATAGAACTGTTTGGCCATAATCACCATCGGTATGTTTGGAGGAAAAAAGGGGATGCTTGCAAGCCAAAGAACACCATCCCAACCGTGAAGCACGGGGGTGGCAGCATCATGTTGTGGGGGTGCTTTGCTGCAGGAGGGACTGGCGCACTTCACAAAATAGATGGCATCATGAGGAAGGAAAATTATGTGGATAAATT
>NW_025549486.1:0-4704 GCF_905237065.1 Salmo salar | reverse complement strand
TTTTTAACAGAAGAAAAGAAAGAGAAAATCAGACAGAAGAAAGGATATCAAAGTGAAACAGTTCTCTAAAGACACTTGAGACAACAATACAAGAAACAACACTTAGTTGTCAACTATGTGTCTGTCTATCCCTGTTTCTCCCTTCCAGCTAAAAAGATTTTCATAATTCGCACATAAGTTAACACTCTAACTCTGAGGTCCCGTAGCGCACCTACTCCACGGGAGTTTCAGGCTCCGGCAGCTCTGGAACTGCCGGTCTGCAGCCAAACAAGGCTGGAGTTCACCTCAGCCTATGCTAACTCTCCAGTCCTCAGACTTTTGGATGTTGACGGAAACATGGGGACTACCACAGACAACAACACTGCTACCCTACTGTTTCTCCTGCCCAATGCACTCCGTAAGATACCCCTAGAGACCAGCCAGCGGGTGGTGGCACTGGAATCCTCATCTCTCCCAAGTGGACATCACTCTTTCTCCCCTGACCCATCTGGGTTCTATCTCCTCATTTGAATTCCATGCCGTCACAGTTACCAGCCCTTTCAAGCTTAACATCCTGTATCATTTATCGCCTTCCAGGCTCCCCTTTTTGGAGAGTTCAACAACATCGAGCTGACGCCTTGATAAGTTCTTTCCTGAAGATGGCTCACCTCTCATGTCTGGGTGACTTTTAACCTCCCCAATGCCTTCACCTTGACTCATCTCTCTCTGCCCCCTTCTTTCCACCTCTCTCCTCTTTTGACCTCACCCTCCTTCACAAGGCAAGTAATACAATTGACCTCATCTTACTAGATGCTGTTCTTCCACGCACCCACAATTCCTCCAAATCTCCGACCACTTACCCAAATTTTCTCTTGCTTCCTCTCATCCAACACTTCTCACTCTGCCCCTACCGAATGGTATCATACCGGCCCCAAACTTTCGCTTTCTCCGGGCTACTCTCTCCTTCTTCCATCCTATCATCTCTCCCTGGCTCAAACTTTCTCCAACCTATCTCCTGATTCTTGGCCTCTCAACCCTCCTCCTCTCCTCCCCCTTTCTGCATCCTTTGATTTTCTCTCTGTCCCCTATCCTCCAGGCCTCGGCTCGGTCCTCCTGCCCGTGGGCTCACCACTACCACGTAGCTCACAGCAGCAGCTCTCCGGGCAGCCGAGCGGAAATGGAGGAAAATCCTCGCCCGCGGACTCGGCATCCTTTCACTCCTCCCCCTCCCCCCACATTCCTTCTGTCTCTGTGCTACAAAGCCACTTTCTACCTAAATTCACACTGCCTCTAACCCAAGTGTAAGTTTTTGCTACCTTCTCCTCCCCTCCCCTCCTCCTCTCTGCGGATGACTTCGTCAACCATTTTGAAAGAAGAAGACGAGATCCACCCACTTTCGCTTAAAAAGAAACAAACGACACCGCTGGTCCTGCTCACACACTGCCCACTCCTGTGCTTTGACCTCTTTCCCCTCTCTCCCAGATGAAATCCGCAGACTCCATTTTATCGCCCAACAACCCAGCCTCACTTGACCTCTATCCTCCTCTCTCTCCAGACCATTTCCGGAAAGACCCTCCCCTACCTCACCTCGGGCCATCAACTCATCCTTGACCGCGTGGCTACGCCCTCCCCTCCGCTTTCGCAGAGCGAGAGTTGCACCCCCTTCTGAAAAACCCAACACTCGATCCTCCGAAGTGCCAACAACTACAGACCAGTATCCCTTCTTTCTTTTCTCACAAAACTCTTGAACGGCCATCCTTGCCAGCTCTCCTGCTATCTCTGTTAAAATGACCTTCATCCTAATCAGTCGTTTCAAGACCGGGCATCCTGAGACTGCTCTTCTCTGCAGTCAATGGAGGCTTTCCGTGACCAAGCAAAAGCTAACTCTCCCTCTGCTCTTCATCCCCAGGACTTATCTGCTGCCTTTGATACTGCGGAACCATCAGATCCTCCTCTCCACCCTCTCTCGAGTTGGGTACTCCTCGCGCGGCCCACGCTTGGATTGCGCCCTACCTGACAGGCTCTTACCAGGTGGCGTGGTGAGAAACTATTCTGCGACCATGCGCCTCACCACTGGTGTCCCCAGGGGCTCTGTTCTAGGCCCTCTCCTGTTTTCGCTTTATGGCCACCAAGTCACTTCTTGGCTCTGTCATATCCTCACATGGTCTCTCCTATCATTGCTAAGTGCAGACGACACACACTAATCTTCTCCTTTCCCTCTTCGATGTCCACAGGCTGTGAATCGCAGATTTCTGCATGTCTGTCAGACATATCAGTGTGGATGACTTGATCACCACCTCAAGCTGAACCTCGCAAGACGGAGCTGCTCTTTCCTCCCGGGCTGAACTGCCTGCCTCCATGATCTCGCCATCATGCTGACAACTCCTTTGTGTCCTCCTCCCAGAGTGCTAAGAACCCTGGCGTGATCCTGGACAACACCCCATGTCGCTTCTCATCACCAACATCAACAAGGCGGTGACCCGATCCTGTAGGTTCAGCGCCCCACAAATATTCAAGAGAGTACCATCCTGCTCTCACACAGAAGCGGCGCAGGTCCTAATCCAGGCACTTGGTCAATCTCCCGTCTGGATTACTGCAACTCGGCGGCTGGAAGCTGGGCCCCTGCCTGTGCCATTAAACCCCCACAACTCATCCACCACAGAACCGCAGTCCGTCTTGGTGTTCAACCTTCCTGCTCTCTCACGCCACCGCCCTCCGCCTCTCTCTCTCCACTGGCTTCCAGTTGATGCTCGCATCCGCTGCAAGACCATGGCTATTGGCTTCACGAGCTTTGAAGGGAACGGCACCTCCATACCTCTCTTCAGGCTCTGATCAGGCCCTTACACCCAAACAAGGGCACTGGCGTTTCCTCCACCTCTGGCCTGCTGGCCCCCTACCTCTGAGGAAGCTCAGTTCCCGCCTAGCCTAGTCAAAACTGTTCGCTGCTTTCCCATACCCCAATGGTGGAACAAGCTCCTCACTTTGGTGACAGCGGAGCCTAATCACCACCCTCCGAGACACCTGAACCCCACCTCTTTAAGGAATAATTTGTGATAGGGATAAAGTAATCCTTCTCAACTCCCCCTCAAAAGATTTAGATGCACTATTGTGGCGGTTGTTCCACTGATATCATGTTGAATGCAATTAATTTGTAAGTCGCTCATAAGAGCTTCTGCTAAAGACTTAAATGTAAATGTAAATGTAATGTTGTTTTCGTTGACGCCATTGAACATGTTTACTTAACATAAAGCAATATTAACATCGGCACACTGCTTCAAAATAAACTTTTTTAGCTATTTTCGATGCAGGTGTAACGGTCATCAATGAAAGGGACTTAAGGTCAGCGGGTTTAGCCCTGCGTTAACTTTTGCGAAATATTGAACCAGCCTCGTCGATACCAGACTTCCGAGACGCTTTCGGACGCCGGACACTTCTGGACGGGCAATTGCTCGCCGGACACGACGGGCACTGTCGCCAGACACTCTGACGGGCACTGTCGTCGGACACTTCTGACGGGCACTGTCGTCGGACACCGACGGGCACCGTCGTCGGACGCTGGACGGGCACTGTCAATGGACGCCTAGACGGGGCACTGTCGCCGGAAGCTTCTGGACGGACTTAAGCGCACTCGAAAGCCTGATGCGCAGGGGCTGGTGGTGTGGAGGTACCAGACCGGAGACACGCACCTGCAAGGCTAGTGCGCGGGGAGCAGGAACAGGACGACTGACTCCGCTGGACGCACTGGAGGCCTGGTGCGTGGGGCTGGTACTGAGATGTGCCAGACTGACACGCACTCCTGCCAAGGCTAGCGGGAGCAGGAACAGGACAAATTGGACTGGGCTGACACACTGAGGCCTGGTGCGCGGGTGCTGGCTTTGGATGTGCCAGACTGGATACACGTGCACCCTATGTGGCCAGCGAGAGCAGGAACAGGATACACTGACCCGTGGAAGGCTCACTGGCAGTCTTGAGCAAGTGCCGCCTGGTACCACTCCTTACTGGCTGGATGCGCCTCGCTTCCTTGAAAAATGCGGGGCGCTGGCACCACAAGACACCTGCCTGTGAATGCTCGGCCTCGACT
Source organism: Salmo salar (assembly GCF_905237065.1). NCBI lineage: Eukaryota > Metazoa > Chordata > Actinopteri > Salmoniformes > Salmonidae > Salmo > Salmo salar. The sequence continues at coordinate 644 of NW_025549486.1, read as the reverse complement.
GGGTGCGTATCACCCCATAGCACGGGGCCTGACCAGTAATGTTGCCTCCGAGAGCACAGGAGTTGGTTTTATTAACCCTGGCTCCAGCCAAATCACCCGTGCCCCCTAAAAATGATTAGTGCCTCATGCAGAGTCCCTCCTTCCGCGGGGCCTCCGCTTCCACTCCCTCCTCGTGTTCACCTGTTTCATGGCAGGTGCCTTGGCCTCGGCCATTACTCTCTCCTCCCATGTCCAAATGCCTCCACTCCCATCTCCTGGCCCACCCAGGATCCTTTCCTTTCTTCTGACCCCGCTGCTTGGTCTCCGCGAGGTGGTTCTGTAACGGTCGTCAGAGTGAAAGGGACCAGGCGCAGAGGGTTGAGTGCTCATGTTAACTTTTACATAGAACACTGAAAATGGCCAAACAATATACAAACCTCAATCACCTCTAACTTAAAGTCAACGTATTCAAATCCACAGCCTCTGGAGAACACACCACTATCTAATTACCAACCCCCCAAATCAGTTCTCCAATAAATCTCATGTTTACGCTCAAGGGTGAAACCACGCAATTAAAAATTTGCACTTGAAATTATACAAATGTTATTATCTAACCACCCTTATACATTTTTTAAAAGCAACCTAGATTAGACTGGGTTCTACTG
>NW_025549485.1:0-3591 GCF_905237065.1 Salmo salar | reverse complement strand
AAAGTTCATTTGTGGAATTTCTTTCCTTAACCTCTTGGGTCTAGGGGGCAGCATTTGCACGTCTGGATAAAAAAAATGTACCCGATTTAATCTGGTTACTAATCCTACCCAGTAACTAGAATATGCATATACTTATTATATATGGATAGAAAACACTCTAAAGTTTCCAAAACTGTTTGAATGGTGTCTGTGAGTATAACAGAACTCATTTGGCAGGCAAAACCCTGAGACATTTTCTGACAGGAAGTGGATACCTGATGTGTTGTATTGAGTTTAAACCTATCCCATTGAAAAACACAGGGGTTTAGGAATATTTTGGCACTTCCTATTGCTTCCACTAGATGTCACCAGCCTTTACAAAGTGTTTTGAGTCTTCTGGAGGAGATCTGACCGAACAAGAGCCATGGAACGGTGATGTCCCATTAGACACCTGGCGCGCTACTTCATGTTGGGTACCCTCGTTCCAATACGTTATAAAAGGCTATGCATTCGTCCACCTTGAATATTATTCATGTTCTGGTTAAAAAAGGCCCTAATGATTTATGCTATACAACGTTTGACATGTTTGAACGAACGGAAATATATTTTTTTCCCCTCGTTCATGACGAGAAGTCCGGCTGGCTTACATCATGTGCTAACGAGACGGAGATTTTGGACATAAATGATGAGCTTTTTTGAACAAAACTACATTCGTTATGGACCTGTGATACCTGGAAGTGACATCTGATGAAGAGAATCAAAGGTAATGGATTATTTTACATAGTATTTTCGATTTTAGATCTCCCCAACATGACGTCTAGTCTGTATCGCGAACGCCGTATTTTTCTGGGCACAGTGCTCAGATTATTGCAAAGTGTGATTTCCCAGTAAGGTTATTTTTAAATCTGGCAAGTTGATTGCGTTCAAAAGATGTAAATCTATAATTCTTAAATGACAATATAATATTTTACCAATGTTTTCTAATTTTAATTATTTAATTTGTGACGCCTTGACTTGACTGCCGGTTATTGGAGGGAAACGATTTCCCTCAACATCAATGCCATAGTAAAACGCCCCTGTTTTTGTATATAAATATGAACTTGATAGAACTAAAAATGCATGCATTGTCTAACATAATGTCCTAGAGTGTCATCTGATGGAGATTGTAAAAGGTTAGTGTATCATTTTAGCTGGTTTTATGGTTTTGGTGACCCTGTCTTTGACTTGACAAAACATTACACACAACTCTTGTAAAATGTACTGTCCTAACATACTCTAAATTTATGCTTTCGCCGTAAAACCTTTTTGAAATCGTAAAACGTGGTTAGATTAAGGAGATGTTTATCTTTCAAATGGTGTAACATAGTTGTATTTTTGAAAAATTTGAATTTTGACATTTATTTGGATTCAAATTTGCCGCTCTTGAAATGCACCTGCTGTTGATGGAGTGCACCACGGGTGGCACGCTAGCGTCCCACCTAGCCCCAAGAGGTTAATGCGTTTGAGCCAATCAGTTGTGTTGTGACAAGGTAGGGGTGGTATACAGAAGATAGCCCTTTTTGGTAAAATACCAAGTCCATATTATGGCAAGAACAGCTCAAATAAGCAAAGAGAAACGACAGTCCATCATTACTTTAAGACATGAAGGTCAGTCCATCATTACTTTAAGACATGAAGGTCAGTCCATCATTACTTTAAGACATGAAGGTCAGTTCATCATTACTTTAAGACATGAAAGTCAGTCAATATGGAAAATGTCAACAACTTCAAAAGTTTAACCGTCAAGCGCTATGATGAAACTGGCTCTCATGAGGACCGCCACAGGAAAGGAAGACCCAGAGTTACCTCTTCTGCAGAGGATAAGTTCATTAGAGTTAACTGCACCTCAGATTGCAGCCCAAATAAATGCTTCACAGAGTTCAACATCAACAGTTCAGAGGAGACAGCGTGAATCAGGCCTTCATGGTCTAAGCGCTGCAAAGAAACCCCTATAAAGGACACCAATAAGAAGAAGAGACTTGCTTGGGCCAAGAAACACGAGCAATGGACATTAGACCGGTGGAAATCTGTCCTTTGGTCTGATGAGTCCAAATTTAAGATTTTTGGTTCCAACTGCCATGTCTTTGTGAGACGCAGAGTAGGTGAATGGATGATCTCCTCATGTGTATTTCCCACCATGAAGCATGGAGGAGGAGGTGTGATGGTGCCTTTGCTGGTGACACTGTCTGTGATTTATTTAGAATTCAAGGCACACTTAACCAGCATGGCTACCACAGCGATATGCCATCCCATCTGGTTTACGCTTAGTGGGATTATCATTTGATCTTCAGCAGGACAATGATCCAACACACCTCCAGGCTGTGTATGGGCTATTTGACCAAGAAGGAGAGTGATGGAGTGCTGTATCAGATGACCTGGCCTCCACAATCACCCGACCTCAACCCAATTGAGATGGTTTGGGATGAGTTGGACCACAGAGTGATGGAAAAGCAGCTAACAAGTGCTCAGCATATGTGGGAACTTCTTCAAGATAGTTGGAAATGCATTCCAGGTGAAGCTGGTTGAGAGAATGCCAAACGTGTGCAACGCTATTATCAAGGCAAATGGTGACTACTTTGAAGAATCTAAAATATATTTTGATTTGTTTTACCATTGTTTGGTTACTACATGATTCCATATGTGTTATTTCATAGTTTTGATGTCTTCACTATTATTCTACAATGTAGAAATAGTAAAAAACCCTTGAATGAGTTGGTGTGTCCAAACTTTTGACTGGTACCGTAGGGCTCCCGAGTGGCGCAGCAGTCTAATGCACTACATCTCAGTGCTAGAGGCGTCACTACAGACCCTGGTTCGATTCCAGGTTGTATCACAACCGGACGTGATTGGGAGTCCCATAGGGCGTCGGGCAATTGGCCCAGAGTCGTCTGGGTTTGGCCGGGGTAGGCAGTCATTGTAAATAAGAATTTGTTCTTAACTTAAAAAAACGTACAAAGTTATGGGAAACTCGAGTAAAGTGTATTTAACCTCTTAGGGCTAGGGGGCAGTATTTACACCGCCGGATAAAAAACGTACCCGATTTAATCTGGTTACTACTCCTACCCAGTAACTAGAATATGCATATACTTATTAGATATGGATAGAAAACACCCTAAAAGTTTCTAAAACTGTTTGAATGGTGTCTGTGAGTATAACAGAACTCATATGGCAGGTCAAAACCTGAGAGATTCCTTTACAGGAAGTGGCCTGTCTGACCATTTGTTGAACTTTCTTTGCATCTCTTTCAAAACAAAGGATCTCTGCTCTAACGTGACACTTCCCACGTCTCCATAGGCTCTCAGAGCCCGGGAAAAAGCTGAATGTCGTCATTCCAGCCCCAGGCTGAAACACATTATCGCCTTTCTCAAGTGGCCGATCAAGGGACACTAGCTTAGGCGCGTGCACTGGCCGCCCCCTTTCTTTTTTTCCTCTGTTTGCCCGAAAAGCAGATTCCTGTCGGAATATTATCGCTTTTTACGAGATAAATGTGCATAAAAATTGATTTTAAACAGCGGTTGACATGCCTGCGGTACGGTAATGGAATACTTAGAATTTTTATTATCACGAATTGCG
>NW_025549484.1:180000-215162 GCF_905237065.1 Salmo salar | reverse complement strand
ATTTACCTCTGCCTGGATTCTCTTTATGGATTATTTGGTTTGAAGACCATTGTGATGCGTTTTGCTCTATTGAAGACTATTCAGAAAGACAACAAAATACTACAATGCTACTTCCTGGAAAAATGACGGTCACTTTAGTAGTCTAGGAAAAAATACCTTGATGAGTAAAATATAGAGAGATAGTGAGAGGCAATAGAGCGAGGGAGGCAGGAGAGAGAGAGAGAGATATGCCATATATTCTTTTGACACAGTTTCACACAGCAAGAAAATGATCCTGCAGCAAACAGGAAATTGTAATTGTTATGTTGTTTATAATTAATGGACATGTTTTGTAGGGGTTGTTACAAAAATAGTTAAGTCAAAAAGTCTGACATTTTTAAAGAAGTCATTACAAACTTTAGAAGCCTTTTTAACTCAAATACATTACAAATTAGCATTTCATTTTGAAGCAGGAAAATTCCTACACAACAAGATGATCAAATTAAGATACTGCTCCTGTAGGGAGCCTCTTACAGCAGTATTTCGCTCCAAACAGGTTTTTCAGTTTTGGCAAACAAAAGAAAAATACCCTTCTACAATGAACAAAATACAGCAAAGATATCATATCTGGTGTCAGAGATATGATGCAAAACGAACGCTCAGAGTGTGTCAAGATCCAGACGGGTTTGAGCGCCTATCAGAAGAACTCTTCCTTGGGAACCTAAATCTACAGATACACAGACAGAATGACAGACAGACAGATACACAGACAGAATGACAGACAGACAGATACACAGACAGACAGACAGATGGTGACAGGACAGACAGACAGACAGGGACAGGACAGACAGACAGGCACAGACAGAATGACAGATACACAGACAGAATGACAGACAGACAGACAGACAGATAGACAGACAGACAGACAGACAGACAGACAGACAGACAGACAGACAGACAGACAGACCGAGTGGTGAAGATCAGTGACGTTGAGGTCGCGTAATTTACGCGATAAAAATGGTCCATGCCAAACTTCCAGCCATTAAAAAGAAAATCGAGCCAGGCTCTTTACACCCTCTTCTGAATGGCAGCTATAAATGCAGATGCTGAGCTCAGTACGAACAATAGATGAATGTGAATGCTTCTGTCACCCACAACAGGAAAAAACGGGTCCAAATAAATGACATCATTACCCGGGTCCACCACCCAAGTTAGATCTACATTATTACATGTCCATGTGGGCTGTGTTATGTAGGTAAAACCTCTCAAGTTATCTCACAGAGAATTAGTGAACATAGAAGCTAACTCAGAAAGACAGGGATTAGTCCAGTCGTAGCAGTTTACTGTAACGACCTAAAAACATGACATTTCTACCTTTAGGTTGTGTGACATAGAGAAAGTCAAGATATCAGACAGGGAGTGTGATATAACACTGGAGCTAATGGGAGAATGTTTTGGGATTTTTCACCCTCCAGACATTATTCCCTAAAGGTCTTAATGATGAAATGTCCATGCATGTTATGTTGTAAATGTGAACATGAATTAATGCCTCCACTTCAGACTACTCTGACGCTTTTTCTTGAACGGAACCCAAATGATTTATGAAAACTTACTTGATGTCCTCTATTGTGGGTTTACAGACTTTGTTCAGGGCCAGCCCTCCCATTAGACCGTCGCCTGCATGGCAGCACTTGGAATTTGAGGCATGATATTTTGACACTTGTCTGCCGCCCTCCGTGCCCTGTTCGGTCACTTACACCACCTCGCTGCGCCCCCAGCCACCAGCTCTCAGGCATACAGTCCCCCCACCCCATTCCCCCTTCTCCTGAAGTTCAACCACTATCCTTGGTAGCTATGGTGATGTGTGTGTTTATATCTCCCGAAGTTCATACCACTATCCTTGGTAGCTGTGGTGACGTGTGTATTTATATCTCCTGAAGCTCATACCACTATCCTTGGTAGCTATGGTGATGTGTGTGTTTATATCTCCTGAAGTTCATAACACTACCCTTGGTAGTATGGTGATGTGTGTTTATATCTCCCGAAGTTCATACCACTATCCTTGGTAGCTATGGTGATGTGTGTGTTTATATCTCCCGAAGTTCATACCACTATCCTTGCTAGCTATGGTGATGTGTGTGTTTATATCTCCCGAAGTTCATACCACTCATCCTTGCTACTATGGGATGTGTGTGTTTATATCTCCCGAAGTTCATATACCACTATCCTTGGAAGCTACATGGTGATGTGTGTGTTTACATTCCTGAATTTCAGTACCACTATCCTTGGTAGCTAATGGTGATGTGTGTGTTTATATCTCCTGAAGTTCATAAATGCCACTATCCTTGGTAGCTATGGTGATGTGTGTGTTTATATCTCCTGAAGTTCATGTACTTACACTATCCTTGGTAGCTATGGTGATGTGTGTTATATCTCCAAGTTCATACTCACTATCCTTGGTAGCTATGGTGATGTGTGTGTTTATATCTCCCGGAGTTCATACCACTAGTCCTTGGTAGTATGGTGATGTGTGTGTTTATATCTCCTGAAGTTCATACCACTATCCTTGGTAGCTATGGTGATGTGTGTGTTTATGGGATTATCCACTTGTTCTTCTTACATCAGCCGATGTCTCAAAGTGCTGTACAGAAACCCAGCCTAAAAACCCCAAACAGCAAGCAATGCAGTGTGGTAAAGCACTGCTACACATTGGGGTGGCTAGGAAAAACTCCTAGAAAGGCTAGAACCTAGGAAGAAACCTAGAGAGTGGAACCAGGCTATGAGGGGTGGCCAGTCCTCTTCTGGCTGTGCCGGTGGAGATTATAACAGAACATGACCAAGATGAACCAAATGTTCATAGATGACCAGCTGGGTCAAATAATAATAATCCCAGTGGTTGTAGAGGGTGCAACAGGTCAGCACCTCAGGAGTACTACTAGTGAATACTAGTTTTAGATAAAAGTAATCTAGAGTTTTTCAAACACCTTGTTACCATAAGTCTAATAGACAAAAATATCAGGAAGCTAACATTTTTTTTTTTAAATATGAGAAAAGAGGCACAATCTCTAAACCAAAGAAATTCTCTGGTGAAATGTATCAGGGTGCAGCAACGTCCATCAGCCGGTGTGGAGAATTACAAGCCTACGAGGACAGGCCATTCATTCACCGAGAACGGGCGTGCCCCTTTTAGCTGATTCTAGCAGCGAAGAGGACAAACCGGAGGAGTCCGAGCCATGCACTTCCACCGATGATGACAGCTCTGGCTGGACAAGAACAGGTGGTCGCACCAGACCCAGCTACACCTCCAAACAATGCCGGAGAAGACCTTACTATCTTGGACCCAGACTCAGATTCGTCGCTCCCCGGGTCCCCCGGTGACAGTGGTGCTGCTGCTGCTAAATCCGACTCCCAGACAAAAATCATAGAAGATCCCAGTGAGTTGCCAAAATATATGAATGGATCTTTACGGGATATGTTAGTGGAGGCTGGGCCACATCAGGATAAGGAGGGGAATTTACCAAGAGATGAGGTGCAACGACAGTTTTCGGTGGCCAACTACAATAGGAGACGGTGAACGGGGAGAGAGTGGAGAGACCAAGGCTTGTCTATTCCAAGAAAAACGATGCAGCCTTCTGTTTTTGCTGCAAACTTTTTCACAAGAGTGTAAATCTGCGCTGGTCAGGGATGGAACCAGGGACTGGAGGAATCAGTGTCTCCTCCTCAGCCTCTCATGAGAAGTCATGACCACCCAGATAGTTTCCAGAGGTGGAAGGAGCTGGAGATCAGGCTGCTGTCCAAGCAAACTCACATGATTGATTTCAGGACCATGGACAGCTACCGAGAGAAAACATCGCTGACTGCAATGCAGCACCACAGCAGAGGAAAGAGGCCACTCTACACAATAAATACATGCTGATGTTGGACCATCACATTCGATATTGAAATAAACATCATTCATTAAGGCTGGGTCATTGACAGAAAGATTCTTTTACACTGCTACAGCGAAAAGAGGCCCACCATGCATTTATGAAAGCGCTTGTTTCCAAAGCTCAAATTATCTGTATTTTACAGTTCTACAGGAATATTAAATATATGTTCAATATGTTATATAAAAGTGTTATTTTTATTGTAATTGTAACATTTATGGGGTCGTTCCATGTGTGATAACAGGTGTGATATTATTAATCAGAAACCCGTTTTCCTACTGTAGGTAGTAGGTTGCATAGTGACAGCAACATTGTAACTCTCCGATGCAGCGGTTCAAGTTAAATTCCCTTCTGCCTGGTAAGGAACCTCCTATATGTACACGCGTCCACACAACATGGTAACGGTCATAAACACACAATTACACAGATAATTGGAGCTTATTTCTTCATCCTCCAATAAATAAGTGGTGAGACTCCCTGTTTGACGGACACAATTATCCTCCATAGATGTCGGTATAGACATATTCTCCAATACTGTCGCATGTTCTGATTAAATACCTCCGTGTCTGGGAAGGGCTTGGTGTGTTTGGTTCTGATTAAATACCTCCGTGTCTGGGAAGGGCTTGGTGTGTTTGGTTCTGATTAAATACCTCCGTGTCTGGGAAGGGCTTGGTGTGTTTGGTTCTGATTAAATACCTCCGTGTCTGGGAAGGGGCTTGGTGTGTTTGGTTCTGATTAAATACCTCCGTGTCTGGGAAGGGCTTGGTGTGTTGGTGATTAAATACCTCCTTCTGGATGACTGAATATATCTTTTGATTAAATACTCCGTGAAATGCAAAAATGATATCTATTGTTTGCTTTATATTTGTGAATAAATAAAACGTATCCAGATTATATCCAGCGGTCTATAACAATGCTTAACTCTGTGACGTCTTATGGTAGAAACAACCTCTAAAATGCCGAGAAAGACGGGACTCCGATGCATATGGAGATAAACTGATTCCTCTCTATGACAATCTAAAGCTGAGCTGCAGCCTTTGATATTCTTAGAGGTACAAAAAAAATGGACTTTGCTATTCTGTCCCTATTAATTGAGCTTTTCTCTTTCTGAAAGAGAAGATTTTTGTTTAAACCCAGGCAGCTTTTAATAAGGAAGCACTTCTGTTGTTGGGTTTTACAACGGACTAACCGCCGTGTATAAGGGCCTTTTTGGTTCCCTTTATTGACGAGAAGCCAGCAGTTGAAGCTTACAGTTTTCTGCGACAGTAGAGCCTCTGTCTGGGTGGAAAGTTCACTTTTGAAAGTGCCATGCTTTGATTCATCAGGATGTCTAAGATGTCATTATTTTTCTCTCGTCTAGGATGGCAGAACATCCGGGACATTGGTGATTTTATCAATGTAATCAGATATACCAGGCTATGTTATTGACATTGAACTGATTATATAGCCTACTAACCAGTTGTGTTAAATGGTGTTTAATTTGTAGCAGAGGACTATTAATTGGGCTGCTATTATGTTCTGTTCCTCCGACGTTTAGCTGAGAAAAAAATGGACCCAAACACATTGGGGGCAGAACGTCCAGGTCCGGTCCTGGAAGTGTTTAACACGTTTTATGTACACACTTTATTAGAATACTTATGAAAACACATTGTTATATTTGGTAACACATGTTTATTTCCCCTCGACTCCAACCCCATTCGATGTAATGTCTACATAAGGGTCCAAACGACAAAACACTCACACAGCTCTGAGGAAGGCCTTGAGGCCGATACGGACAGCTGAATAAAGAGCAGTGATACTAGCAAGAGCAGTGGGCTGGTTTCTCCTTTTTTATCAGTTTAACAACGTATAAAATACAACATTATTCAGAATATCAGATAACAGGACTTATTATCCAGCTGTGTATTGTTAGGTAGCTCTGGTCCAGGGTGTTATATCCATCAAGATGGTTCAGCACCATCAAGATGCACGTCACACCCTGGACCAGAGCTAATCATTAGGACGTAGTGCAACAACATATTCCAGTTTGATTCGTCCCTAATGGCCCCCCTATTCCCTTTATAGTGCACTACAATAGGGTACCATTTGGGAAGGAAATAAGTTCATAATTACAACAAAGAACCACTGGGGGCGACAGACAATAGTAGACAACTCTGTACAATAGAACGTAAATACATAAATTACATTATACTGCAGAAAGTGTGTGTGTGTGTGTGTGTGTGTGTGTGTGTGTGTGTGTGTGTGTGTGTGTGTGTGTGTGTGTGTGTGTTCAGTATGACTCCAGTTACAATGAAAATCACTTTGTTCAACAGACCTGGAGATATTTATTGGTTATTGATGGATCAGCAAAGTGATTGGTGATTGATTGGTAACATGGTGAGTACAGGGTTCTCCATGTTTTCTCCCAGGTCAGTATTGTATTGCTTTGTCCCAAATGGAACCCTATTCCCTATGTAGTGCACTACTTTAGACCAGGGCCTATTTGACCATTATTCCCTATGTAGTGCACTACTTTAGACCATACCTGCACTACATAAGGAATAGGGTGCCATTCGGGACACATACACTAAGAATGGTTATTATTCCAGACAATGCAGGGCTGCGTTCAGTACATAAAAACTAAATAGAACGTTTAGTACATAAAAACTAAATAGAACGTTCAGTACATTAAAACTAAATAGAACGTTCAGTACATAAAAACTAAATAGAACGTTCAGTATATTAAAACTAAATAGAACGTTCAGTACATTAAAACTAAATAGATCGTTCAGTACATAAAAACTAAATAGAACGTTCAGTATATTAAAACTAAATAGAACGTTCAGTACATTAAAACTAAATAGAACGTTCAGTACATTAAACACGTTCGCTAAAACTAAATAGAACGTTCAGTACATTAAAACTAAATAGAACGTTCAGTACATTAAAACTAAATAGAACGTTCAGTACATAAAAACTAAATAGAACGTTCAGTACATTAAAACTAAATAGAACGTTCAGTACATTAAAACTAAATAGAACGTTCAGTACATTAAAACTAAATAGAACGTTCAGTACATTAAAACTAAATAGAACGTTCAGTACATAAAAACTAAATAGAACGTTCAGTACATTAAAACTAAATAGAACGTTCAGTACATAAAAACGAAATAGAACGTTCAGTACATTAAAACTAAATAGAACGTTCAGTACATTAAAACTAAATAGAACGTTTAGTACATTAAACCGTAATGGAGCGTTCAGTTGAATAGAAACCGACGTCTTGCTTCCGGACAGGATAAACATTCTTTGCACGTTTTGAGGACTTCCTGACGGGCCGTCAGAACCCCGCCCTCTGCAACTGGGTCCTGGACCTCCTGACGGGCCGCCCCAGGTGGTGAAGGTAGGAAACATCACCTCCACTCCGCTGATCTTCAACACTGGGGCCCCACAAGGGTGCGTTCTCAGCCCCCTCCTGTACTCCCTGTTCACCCATGACTGCTTGGCCAAGCACGCCTCCAACTCAATCATCAAGTTTGCATACGACACTACAGTAGTAGGCTTGATTACCAACGATGACGGGACAGCCTACAGGGAGGAGGTGAGGGCTCTGGGAGTGTGATGCCTGGGAAACGACCTCCAACCCAACATCAACAAAACATCAACCACCCGAGCCACTGCCTGTTCACCCCTCTACCATCCAGAAGGCCAGGTCAGTACAGGTGCATCAAGCTGGGGCCGAGAGACTGAGAAAACAGCTTCAATCTCAAGGCCATCAGACTGTTAAACAGCCATCACTAGCACATTAGAGGCTGCTGCCTATAGACATAGATTATGAATCACTGGCCACTTCAATAATGTTTACATATATCAGGCATTACTCATCTCATATGTATATACTGTTTTCAATACTCTTCTACGGTATCTTAGTCACTTAACAAATCCACTCTGGCTTTCAAAAAGTTGCTGCTGGCTTATCAGATTCTTTTTTTTTATAGCCCTGGTACTCAAAACATTTACTGGGATCTACTTCAATTTTGGACAGTGTTCCACGTAACGGAGACAGATTATTGTTTTAGATGACATTACCTTCATCCTTAAGTCGCTGGTGTTATTCACACTATCGAATTAAGAATTAGTAATTGGTAATTGTCAAAAGCGTGTCTTATTCAATTATTCATACCTCCGTTTCCAAATTTCCCCTCTGTGTCCTTTACAGCCTGAGTTCAGTGAATACCACTCACTTTCACTGGTGGCTTGTCATTGGGTCCACAGCAAGCTTATCTTTAACCCAAACACCAGATGGCAGCATCTAATTTAATTTCAGTCCCAAAACTCAATCCCTCTGATCATCATGAAACCTTGTAATGAAACGTTTGCTGCTTCAAATTACCCAAATTATTTCATTATTAGAGTGCGATCTGAAAGCCACTAATAACATATTACCATTCACATACTGTCACCACTCATTAAATTTGACCTCAAGTGATAGACCATGAGTAACATGAATCTTTCCATTTGACTTCATCACTGTCTTTGTTACTTTCACTAGTCTCCATATCTGTTTCCTTCAACTAGGACCCTTCAACTCTTTCCAGTGGGACAAACCCTCTCAATCACTACTGCTAATACACATGGATCACTCTCAAACAATGTCCTGCTTTTACCCCTATTGTAAGGTTTTAAACAAACAAAACAACCATGATAACGCCTGTTCACCGGGATGCCATTGTCCGCTTTTACTTGTTCCTCATTGGAAGGCATTGTTTGTGTTTTAGTCTACCCTAACAATGTTACTCTAAATATTTATTTCCAATTTACATTGGATATTCACTTTCTGCTTCACACTTATTAAATGTCTATTATTTTGAGATTAATATGTAATGTGTTGAAATTATAAAATTCATTGGCCAATTCAGAAGGGGAGAGATACGCTTTGGAGGGAACTTCCTTTTTAAGGTACTGTAGCTCTCAAGACTAGAGTTTGTTTCAAGGATCAGTATTATAACTGGGCTGGTACTGCCTATCAGTCCACTGTCATTGGAGTGCTCTGTCCATAATGAGTCACCTGACACAGGATAGACCAGGCCTGTGTAATTCCAGTCCTCGTGGGCCTGATTGGTGTCACACTTTTGCCCCAGTCCCAGATAACACACCTGACTCCAATAATCAACTAATCATGATCTTCAGTTAAAAACGCAATTAGTTTAAATCAGGTGTGTTTGCTAGATGGGGTGGATGGGGGGAAAAGTGTGACACCAATCAGGCACACGAGGGCTGGAATTACCCAGGCCTGGGATTGACTGAGAGAGAGACAGTTTCCCCACTCCATCTTGGGGAGTGGTTAAATTTTGCCTACTCGCTAATTGGTTTAGATCTTCATTGTTGGGGTATCAATGAAAAGTCCATCTGGAGTACAGTAAATTGTAGCCTTCAGTTCAGTTAACCAGTCTCTACCTAGCAAGTTAAACGGTTGAGTGGGTGATTACAGAAAATCATGTTCAACATTGATCAGTCCTATGGAACAGGACATGGGTTTTGTTTCAACAGGTATTACCTGGGTGGTTTTCCTTTCATTCTGGATGAAGGCTCTGATTAACGTGGCGACAAAATGTTTTGTTGGAAGCTGTTTGAAAACTGATTATCTATACAGTATTATAATCTATAGGCTATCCAATTCCTGCTTGCAGGCTACCCAATTCCTGCTTGCAGGCTATCCAATTCCTACTTGCAGGCTATCCAATTCCTACTTGCAGGCTATCCAATTCCTACTTGCAGGCTATCCAATTCCTGCTTGCAGGCTATCCAATTCCTACTTGCAGGCTATCCAATTCCTACTTGCAGGCTATCCAATTCCTGCTTGCAGGCTACCCAATTCCTGCTTGCAGGCTATCCAATTCCTACCTGCAGGCTATCCAATTCCTCCTAATATACTGGTCCAACAGTATGTTTCAGGTGATTATAGGTAAACCAATCCCTCCTAATATACTGGTCCAACAGTATGTTTCAGGTGATTATAGGTAAACCAATCACTACTATAGGAGACACTACTGTGCTCCCATTGATCAATGTTAACCAGTTAGATTCATTATTATAAGGAAATTGTTCTGCCAAATTGAACACCAACATTTTGTGGCTGAGGAGGACAAGAGATCTCTCACCATTAAGGCTCGACTGGACAACAGACAGTCCTTCACAGAGATGTTTTAATAAGGTCTCTTACCTTCTTATTGCGATCAGAGTGATGTCTGAGTCCATCTGGATCACGGCACCAAATGTTGTAGAAAATTAGATCCAAAGATGAAGGCAGATACTTTTTAATTGTATAGAAAGATCTTTAATCAAGCAGCTGCAGGGGGAGATTATTCTCATTTCACAGGGAAGAACTCCCTGAGTAAATGGATCCATGTCCCTTATATAGTGAGAGGTGATAATACAATCAGATTGTTACACAACAGTTATTTATACCGGCAACAGTTATTTATACCAGCAACAGTTATTTATACCAGCAACAGTTATTTATACCAGCAACAGTTATTTATACTAGCAACAGTTATTTATACCAGCAACAGTTATTTATACCGGCAACAGTTATTTATACCGGCAACAGTTATTTATACCGGCAACAGTTATTTATACCAGCAACAGTTATTTATACCAGCAACAGTTATTTATACCAGCAACAGTTATTTATACCAGCAACAGTTATTTATATCAGCAACAGTTATTTATACTAGCAACAGTTATTTATACCGGCAACAGTTATTTATACCAGCAACAGTTCTTTATACCAGTGTCATGACGTTGCCCTCTGGGTTTTCTATGCACCATCCCCCGACCTCTATACTTCTGACACTGCTGTGGTATTGGCGGTCGTAAAATTCCAAAGGAGAATGTTCTGCCTCATAGCCCCAGTATAAAGAGACAGAGTGTTTTCATAGAGAGACAAAGGAATTCTTCCAACTCACATAATTGGAGAACCGGACGACATTTATGTTCTGGAGAAGGTATAAAGGATTGGTGAAGAATCCAGCTACGAACTGGTCCGCTTGGTACAATTTTATGATACTCATTAGAGACAATATTGCCATATTACCATAATAATGTTTATATAATAGCCTCAGCTATGAGACTTACATCTAAATGGCTGTATACAATGATTTAATAAGATTAAAGCTATTTGGAATATGTTGAGATGCTATATACTGATGTTAATGTGATAGAATTGTATTTCTGTACAAAGCTTAACCTGTTGGGTCTAGGGGGCAGCATTTGCACGTCTGGATAAAAAAAATGTACCCGATTTAATCTGGTTACTAATCCTACCCAGTAACTAGAATATGCATATACTTATTATATATGGATAGAAAACACTCTAAAGTTTCCAAAACTGTTTGAATGGTGTCTGTGAGTATAACAGAACTCATTTGGCAGGCAAAACCCTGAGACATTTTCTGACAGGAAGTGGATACCTGATGTGTTGTATTGACTTTAAACCTATCCCATTGAAAAACACAGGGGTTTAGGAATATTTTGGCACTTCCTATTGCTTCCACTAGATGTCACCAGCCTTTACAAAGTGTTTTGAGTCTTCTGGAGGGAGATCTGACCGAACAAGAGCCATGGAACGGTGATGTCCCATTAGACACCTGGCGCGTACTTCATGTTGGGTACCCTCGTTCCAATACGTTATAAAAGACTATGCATTCGTCCACCTTGAATATTATTCATGTTCTGGTTAAAAAGGCCCTAATGATTTATGCTATACAACGTTTGACATGTTTGAACGAACGGAAATATATTTTTCCCCTCGTTCATGACGAGAAGTCCGGCTGGCTTACATCATGTGCTAACGAGACGGAGATTTTGGACATAAATGATGAGCTTTTTTGAACAAAACTACATTCGTTATGGACCTGTGATACCTGGAAGTGACATCTGATGAAGAGAATCAAAGGTAATGGATTATTTACATAGTATTTTCGATTTTAGATCTCCCCAACATGACGTCTAGTCTGTATCGCAACGCCGTATTTTTCTGGGCACAGTGCTCAGATTATTGCAAAGTGTGATTTCCCAGTAAGGTTATTTTTAAATCTGGCAAGTTGATTGCGTTCAAAAGATGTAAATCTATAATTCTTTAAATGACAATATAATATTTTACCAATGTTTTCTAATTTTAATTATTTAATTTGTGACGCTGACTTGACTGCCGGTTATTGGAGGGAAACGATTTCCTCAACATCAATGCCATAGTAAAACGCTGTTTTTGGATATAAATATCAACTTGATAGAACTAAAAATGCATGCATTGTCTAACATAATGTCCTAGGAGTGTCATCTGATGGAGATTGTAAAAGGTTAGTGTATCATTTTAGCTGGTTTTATGGTTTTGGTGACCCTGTCTTTGACTTGACAAAACATTACACACAACTCTTGTAAATGTACTGTCCTAACATACTCTAAATTTATGCTTTCGCCGTAAAACCTTTTTGAAATCGTAAAACGTGGTTAGATTAAGGAGATGTTTATCTTTCAAATGGTGTAACATAGTTGTATTTTTGAAAAATTTGAATTTTGACATTTATTTGGATTCAAATTTGCCGCTCTTGAAATGCACCTGCTGTTGATGGAGTGCACCACGGGTGGCACGCTAGCGTCCCACCTAGCCCCAAGAGGTTAACTCTGTCAACGGCACGCCCCCAGGGACACAGACAGGACAAGGCGTCATGTGGCAGCCTTTTTACGTTCAGTATATAAGCCCCACACAGAATTACTTTCTTCAGACCAGGCCTCCACTCCGTTACGAGTTGGCCAATAGGTTTGACCATGCATTCCGCTACTGAACTTTAACCTCTTGACGCACGCCAAGGATAGGGGGCGCTACAGCGAATTTTGAAAAAATACGTCCCCATTTTAAACGGCCTCCTACTAAAACTCAGAAGCTAGGATATGCATATAATTAGTAGATGTGGATAGAAACACCCTAAAGTTTCTAAAACTGTTTGAATGGTGTCTGTGAGTATAAAATAACTCACATTGCAGTCAAAATCCCGAGACAGATCCTAACAGGAAGTGGAAATCTGATTTTGTGGACTCACCTTCAGCACTTTGCCTATAAAACACACCGTGAGTTAGGATTCATTGAGCACTTCCTAAGGCTTCCACTAGATGTCACCAGTCTTTACAAAGTGGTTTGAGTCTTCTATGGTACAAACTGACCGAAAGAGAGGCTGTGGAACTTGGTCACAGGGGGAGGGCCATTACCATTATGACTCCCCAAAACGTTTAGTAAGACAATGCAATCGTCCCTCTTGAATATTATTGAAGCTCTGGTTGAAAAAGGCCCTAAAGATTTATGTTATACAACGTTTGACATGTTTGAACAAACTTAAATATATATTTTTTGCACATTCGTGACGACAAGTCCCGCCGCACTACGGTACATTTTGAGTAGCCTTCGAACGCGCTAACAAGAAGAAGCTATTGGGACATAAATTATTAACTTTTTCGAACAAAACTACATTTGTTGTGGACCTGGGATTCCTGGAAGTGCCTTCTGATGAAGATAATCAAAGGTAAGGGAATATTTACAATAGTATACAAGAGTAGATTTGATATTAGATTGTTCCAAGATGGCGCTAACCTGTATCGTCTAGCCTATTTTTCTGAGCATAGCATCCCCTTTTATTGCAAAGTGTGATTTCCCAGTAAAGTTATTTTTAAATCTGGCAATGCGGGTGCATTCACGAGCTGTTAATCTATAATTCTTTGAATGACAATATTACATTTAAAAAATATTTTAGAATAGTAATTTAGTAAATTGTAGCGCTAATTCACCGGATGCATTTGAGGGAAAATATTTTCTCAACATCACGCGCCGATGTAAAATGCTGTTTTTATATATAAATATGAACTTTATCGAACAAAAGAATGCATGTATTGTGTAACATGATGTCCTAGGAGTGTCATCTGATGAAGATTGTCAAAGGTTAGTGCTGCATTTAGCTGTGTTTTGGTTATTTGTGACGCATGTGGTTGGTCGGAAAATGGCGATGTGGCTAGTTTGACGATGTACTCCTCTAACATAATCTAATGTTTTGCTTTTGCTGTAAAGCCTTTTTGAAATCAGACAACGTGGTTCGATTCAGGAGAGTTGTATCTATAAAACGGTATAAAATAGTCTATGTTTGAAAAAATATATATATATATTTCGTTATGGTTCGGTTATGAATATGGCGATATGATTTTTCACTGGATGTTGATCCCGCATGCGGGACGAGCGCTTCAAGAGGTTTTAACCATACCACGTGGTTAAACTTTTAGACTATCGATACCGACAGAATAATAACAAGTCTTTGATATTAAGTACTAGTCTGCAGCTAGAAACTCGGTACCATTGAACGCGAAGACCGACGAAACATCCATTCTATAACGACATTAATGAATGTCGCTTTGAAACATCCATTCTAACCGAGAGAGAGAGAGAGAAGAGAGAGAGAGAGAGAGAGAGAGAGAAGGACGAAACTCTCCGACCAAGATCACGACGACACACTGAGCGTAAATATATATATTGATTGCAATTGTTTCCGAATGAGTGAGCGTTCATGTGCAAAGGTTTAGCATATCAATTGTTAATATTTATCAACTCTGTTGTGCCTTCTCAGCTGCCCCCAACCCCATTGTTTGTTCAACAAGCCGCCATGCCGGTTTAGCCCACTAGGGCACATTCCTCCACCATTTCTTTGTAACGATACCCACTGTTTTGTATGCTTTCTGTGAATTACTTAGTTTAGTAAATAAATGATTTTAAGACAATTGATGTATGGATGACTCTTAGTGAAGACTGCGTTCATGCAGATAACAACAATTTACGACATTTGGAATGAGACTGACGCGAGGTAAAGAATACACCATTTAAACCAGAAGATAATCGGTCAGATACTATAATATAATATATAATGTTATAATATAGGAAAGTTATATTAGGAAAATTATAACTTTGTAATCTGAATATTTTCCTTGGTGCCCTGATCTCCTAGTTAATTACAGTTAAACGATTAATCAGTAAAATCGCATAATAATAATTACAGAGAGTTATTTGATAAACATGTCTTCAGTTTAATGGTGCCCAAAGACACGACACCAGCAACAGTTATTTTCTACAAGCAACAATTCCAGAACACAATGGCCTTGTGTTTAGGTACAGACATACCAGGACTCTATGGAAGGCATGACATCACAGTCCAACACAGAACATATCCATTGAGAAGTTACAACAATTCAACACTAATTCTGCCACCACACTAGTTCCCACTCAAATGTGAGGGGCTGATGCTCAATGGCTAAGACTCAAATTGCTAGGGGGGTGAAATGTAGGGAAACAGTAATTCTGCTGATAGATTCTACATGTATGAACGACACATTGATACATCCAGCCCAAAGTGGGAGGTTTAAAAATATACTTTCTTAGTCGCCAAAGCAACAGAGCTGGTCTTTAACCTTTATAACCCTTAAACTTGTTTAATTATAACCATTATAACCCTTATACCTTTTTATTATAACCATTATAACCCTTATTACTTAACCATTATAACCCTTGTAACTTAGGGGATGTGAACGCAATAGTTGTGGGAATTACCACTGGACAAAACTCATCACTTTTCATCACAGTCACAGTCACATCCATCCTCATCATCACATTCCTTTAACTCCCCTGATGTTCTCGCCATCTTATTGCTCCCTTCTCCGCTCCCCTCTCCGCTCCCTTCCCTGCCCCTCTTTTCCCCGGCTCAACCTCTTCTACACCCTCTAAGTTCCTCCCTGTCTCGTCCTCTAATACACTCAGAATAACGGTTCTTGGACAGTTCTTTGGGAACACCTGAAAACCATCAACCTTGTAGCTGTTCTTCAACTCGCCTTCAAGTGATCCCCAGGTTTCCGGTGTCAATGTTTTTTTGTTGGTGTCCTGTACGTTCTTACTCCAGTGTGCTTGGGCCACCCACTGTTTCAGGTTGTTGTTGTAACAGCAGTAGGCTGTCCACATGAGATCTGGGATGTTCACTCGGTTCTTCAGTGTGTTGTTGTTACTGGGAACTGCTCCAGTCACCACATAGGCTTTTATCTGGTCGTTAGCATCCTTACAGTTAAGCTCAAGAGCGTCTCTGACTCTGCACTCCATTCTGCTCCAGCTGCCCTGGTTGAAGGATCTTGCCTGGGGAACGATGTTTGTCAGGGTGAAAGTGGACCTCTTGGCAGCATCATCAGGTGCGTACAAACATGGGAAAAGGTGACCTCTGTCCAGATGCTTGTTGTTATTTTTGTAGTCTGTGTCCGCAGCCTGCTGGTTGTGTGGGAAATCTTTATCATCCACCTTCATGTCATGTTGGTTATTTATATCTTCAAGCTGCAGAAACATCAGTCTGACATTACAACTCTAACTAGTTTAGATATTACAACTATTTAACTAGTTTAGACATTACAACTCTTTAACTAGTTTAGACATTACAACTCTTTAACTAGTTTAGACATTACAACTCTTTAACTAGTTTAGACATTACAACTCTTTAACTAGTTTAGACATTACAACTCTTTAACTAGTTTAGACATTACAACTCTTTAACTAGTTCACAATTTCATAATCCAGACTTAAGCTGAAAGTGAAACCAAAGGTGTATTATTGTCTCAAAGATACTGTATGTCTATAGCAGTAAACAAATACACATGTTGAATGAATAGAGATTAGAACTACCTGGGGCTCTATCATCCAGGACTGACTTGGTCTACCAACTACCTTACCAGTGAAGGTGTAGGCTGAGAACACAGGGATCCTGTTTGTCGTGTCGTAGAGAGTTGCAAACCTGTACCTGTCCTTGTAAAACTGGCAAATCGGCTTGTAGCGGTTCTGGTCCTGGACTGTCCCACCAACCAAAATACCTGGGAGATTTGGAGTTGTCCCCTCCAGGAAGAAATTCTGGCACTGTGGAACATCACTGAACTTCTCCACTACATGAGAGAGAGCAGGAGGAAGGAGAGAGAGAAGGAGGAGAGTAGAGAGATGATTCAATACCCCCATCATCACCTGAAGACTGAACACCACAGAGACAAAGATGAAGTTACAGAGACCAGTTGGTAGACTGGAGACTGTTGAGCTGAGTCAGGACAGACTGCTTTAAATAGTTATTACAGAGACCAGTTGGTAGACTGGAGACTGCTGAGCTGAGTCAGGACAGACTGCTTTAAATAGTTATTACAGAGACCAGTTGGTAGACTGGAGACTGCTGAGCTGAGTCAGGACAGACTGCTTTAAATAGGTTTTCAGAGACTCCTCCTTCAGGTGTCAAGACAGAAAGGGTTGATTTGCATAAACCCCTCTGTATGTTTCCATGGAAACTGCTGTAACAAATAACATGTGACTCACCTACTGTAGTTTCTAACATGTATGGACCCAGAACTGAATCACACAATATTACAGTTCTGGGTTAATGAGATTAGACTGCTCTAAATAGTGACTGCATCCACACTTTGGTTCTGGTAGAAAAACTGAATGAAACAGAGGAAGATGTTTACAACTGAATAAAACGGAGGAAGATGTGTCCAACAGGTAAAGGTTAATCTGGAGAATGTGGCTATTGGCTGAGCAGGCAACTATCAGGAGAAGGAAGGGCAGGTGGAATGTTTTTTAACCAAATTCCTTATAAATGTTTTGTTTGTGATATTGAAATTCTAAAACTGATGTTATAAACACTTATTTAGTAAAAGACAAGGAGAGGGTCGGGGAAATGACTTCCACAATGTCAGAGTTAGGGTCGATTTTAAATTCCTCAAACACGTCTGTGATCCTTGAAGAATACAGCTGTCTCATAACCATGTCTTCTACTCCCCCCTCTCACCCCCCCCTTCTCTATCCTCTGTTCACTTGTAACTTTTGCGAGGGTGGAGACTTCACTAACAGGAACTCAGTTTTCATTATTGGAAACCAGAAGATGGCAATAATGGATGTTTCATTTACTGGTGGTGTTTATGTTGGTGTATTATGTGGTCTGACCACTGCTGAGTTTATTTCAGAAACTGAAGTAGTTCACAGTAAGAGTTGACACAAGGCTGTGTATGTAGCATTAGAAAATGTGGTTCCTAACAACACTGTGGTCAGAGCAGCACTGGACTGATTAACACCTCAGACTCAGCAGCTGTAGATTCTTCAGTTGAGGAGGCCTTTTCTCATTACATAGATTATATACATTTAAGTCATTTAGCAGACGCTCTTATCCAGAGCAACTTACAAATTGGTGCATTCACCTTATGATATCCAGTGGAACAACCACTTTACAATAGTACATCTATATCTTTTAAGGGGGGGGGTTAGAAGGATTACTCTATCCTATCCCAGGTATTCCTT
Organism: Salmo salar; assembly: GCF_905237065.1. NCBI lineage: Eukaryota > Metazoa > Chordata > Actinopteri > Salmoniformes > Salmonidae > Salmo > Salmo salar. Next base: position 196,880 of record NW_025549484.1, on the reverse strand, counting down.
AAAGAGGTGGGGTTTCAAGTTACAAATAACACGGAAAAACATACACATAATAGAACAATTGGTTAGGAGACCGTAAAATGGCGGCCATCTCCTCCGGCGCCAACAGTGTGTGTGTGTGTGTGTGTGTGTGTGTGTGTGTGTGTGTGTGTGTGTGTGTGTGTGGCAGGCTTTCAATGATGGCAAAAAAACATTTGAGAGTTCGCTGATCCTGGTGCTAGAAGGGGGTAGGTTGAATGTTTGAAGGAGTACGGGACAATAAAAGCAGGGTTGGTGGAGCGGACCACTGCTGTTCTGTCTCTCTGCTGCCCTCTACTGGTCCTAGTGGAGAACCTCAGTCAGAGCAGGGTTGGAGGAGAGGACCACTGCTGTTCTGGGCCCCTACCGTACCTCCTCCTCTTCCTCCTCCCAGTCTGGTATCTATAGTAGACCCAGGACCCCTACTGTACCTCCTCCTCCTCCTCCCAGTCTGTTATCTACAGTAGACCCAGGACCCCTACTGTACCTCCTCCTCTTCCTCCTCCCAGTCTGTTATCTACAGTAGACCCAGGACCCCTACCGTACCTCCTCCTCCTCCTCCTCCTCCCAGTCTGTTATCTACAGTAGACAGCTAGCGGTTAGCGGTTAGCTCCAGTCCTCCAGGACAGGGAGGAAGTGCAGGTCGGTGCTACCCAGGTAGAGTCTCCCCTGGTGGGTGAACACGTCGCTGACGGCCCTGGTCAGGCTGCCTGTAGGGTCATGGAGAATCCCCACCACCTCCCCTTCGCCGTCCAACTCCAACACCAGGAGTGTTGAATTCTCAGTCAGAGTAGAGGAGACTGGGGAACAAACTAACACTTTTAGACTTTAGTTTATTATGCAAATATTATTTAAGTTAGATTAATCATATTTTTATACAAACAACATATCTCAGCTACCATAACACACTAAGTATGTTCCCAGGACATACCAGTCATTTACAATTCAACCAAGTGGAGGATATTAAATGTTATAATTGACCCAGTAGGTGAATGTTCCACAGGTCAATAATTTAACAAAAAGACAGGAGGATAGAATATTTACTTTAGGGCCTCAAAACCCTTTTTCTTCAATAAAACTAAAAGTCATCAATGGATTTAAACAAAACCTCTTGGGCATGTAGAGAAACTAACCAACCATTATCTCATTGAATAAGAGCTTTCTACATGGTTTCTACCTGGACTTATTTATCTGTTACAACTGACCCTTTGTTACTTTGTTCCCCAGTCTACCCTACCTTCATGGATAATATTTAAACTGACTGCTTCACTTAAGTATAACATTTTTTACTTCTTCATTACTGGTAAACTGTCACGGCTGTCAGAAGGAATGGACCAAAATGCAGCGTCTGTTTCGTTCCACATATTTATTTGATCGTGAAAAACGAAATGCAAATAACAAAGTCAACTTAATGACAAAAACTACAAACGGTGACGCAGGAGGAACAAACACACTCACAAAATATAATCACCCACAAAACAGGACGCGAAAAACCCTACTTAAATATGATCTCTAATCAGAGGCAATGAGGATCAGCTGCCTCCAATTAGAGATCAACCCCAACATAGAAATATAAAAAACAGAACCTAAACATAGAAATATAAAACATAGAAAACCCCAAAACACCCCCTGTCATGCCCTGACCAACTCTACTATAGACAATGTCATCTTACTTGGGTCAGGACGTGACATAAACAGCTGAAGCAGGTCACACTATTTTACTTCATGTAAAATTACCTTTCTAGTTGTGATTTAAAAGGTGTGGACATTTATTTGCTAATTGTTTACATCAAATTTTCCTTGAATGTTGGTTTGTATAACCTATACAGTGGTTTCCAAACTTTCTATTGTCCCGTACCCCTTCAAACATTCATGATTGTAAGCCTGTCACACACACACACACTATACGATACATTTATTAAACATAAGAATGAGTGTGAGTTTTTGTCACAACCCGGCTCGTGGGAAGTGACAAAGAGCTCCTATAGGACCAGAGCACAAATAATAATATAATAATAATCTAGCTCTTTATTTAACTTTCTGACATATAAAACCTTATTCGTTCATCAAAAATTGAGAATAATTCCCCACAGGTTAATGAGAAGGGTGTGCTTGAAAGGATGCACATAACTCTGCAATGTTGGGTTGTATTGGAGAGTCTCAATCTGAAATCATTTTCCTCACACAGTCTGTGTTTGCAGAAGAGGATGTCTTCCTTAATTGACCCCCATAAATGTAACAGACATACACCAGGATCTGTGCCAGGCACGCCATGTCTGCTGACTCATCCAGCTGTAACTCATATAATTCACTGGCTTGTATGTGAAGCAGTAATTGTTTCAAAACATCTCCTGACATGTCGCTGATGCGTCGTGTTGTTTGATGAAGGCATTGTCTGTGATGTTTTTTTTTAATAATAAACAAAATAATAATAATTTGACATTGTGTTGTTATTTTGCTGAACACTAGATGGTTTCATTTTGTTCAGACGAGTAAAACCTCTCCCAAATGTACAGCCCCGTACAGCCCCGTTGGAAACTATAAATGGACTGTTTAAAAATGTAAAGAAAAAAAAAGTTATCACATTTTTATTTGACGTTCTCCCGACGGCATTCAGCGTACCCCTGGGGGTTCATTTGGGAATTCCTGCTGTAGGCTATCCAATTCCTGCTGTAGGCTATCCAATTCCTGCTGTAGGCTATACAATTCCTGCTGTAGGCTATCCAATTCCTGCTAATATACTGGTCCAACAGTATGTTTCAGGTGATTATAGGTAAACCAATCCCTCCTAATATACTGGTCCAACAGTATGTTTCAGGTGATTATAGGTAAACCAATCCCTCCTAATATACTGGTCCAACAGGTGATTATAGGTAAACCAATCCCTCCTAATATACTGGTTCAACAGGTGATTATAGGTAAACCAATCCCTCCTAATATACTGGTCCAACAGTATGTTTCAGGTGATTATAGGTAAACCAATCCCTCCTAATATACTGGTTCAACAGGTGATTATAGGTAAACCAATCCCTCCTAATACACTGGTCCAACAGTATGTTTCAGGTGATTATAGGTAAACCAATCCCTCCTAATATACTGGTCCAACAGTATGTTTCAGGTGATTATAGGTAAACCAATCCCTCCTAATACACTGGTCCAACAGTATGTTTCAGGTGATTATAGGTAAACCAATCCCTCCTAATATACTGGTCCAACAGGTGATTATAGGTAAACCAATCCCTCCTAATATACTGGTCCAACAGTATGTTTCAGGTGATTATAGGTAAACCAATCCCTCCTAATATACTGGTCCAACAGTATGTTTCAGGTGATTATAGGTAAACCAATCCCTCCTAATATACTGGTCCAACAGGTGATTATAGGTAAACCAATCCCTCCTAATATACTGGTCCAACAGGTGATTATAGGTAAACCAATCCCTCCTAATATACTGGTTCAACAGGTGATTATAGGTAAACCAATCCCTCCTAATATACTGGTTCAACAGGTGATTATAGGTAAACCAATCCCTCCTAATATACTGGTTCAACAGTATGTTTCAGGTGATTATAGGTAAACCAATCCCTCCTAATATACTGGTCCAACAGGTGATTATAGGTAAACCAATCCCTCCTAATATACTGGTTCAACAGGTGATTATAGGTAAACCAATCCCTCCTAATATACTGGTTCAACAGGTGATTATAGGTAAACCAATCCCTCCTAATATACTGGTCCAACAGTATGTTTCAGGTGATTATAGGTAAACCAATCCCTCCTAATATACTGGTCCAACAGTATGTTTCAGGTGATTATAGGTAAACCAATCCCTCCTATTATACTGGTCCAGCAGGTGATTATAGGTAAACCAATCCCTCCTAATATACTGGTCCAACAGGTGATTATAGGTAAACCAATCCCTCCTATTATACTGGTCCAGCAGGTGATTATAGGTAAACCAATCCCTCCTAATATACTGGTTCAACAGTATGTTTCAGGTGATTATAGGTAAACCAATCCCTCCTAATATACTGGTTCAACAGGTGATTATAGGTAAACCAATCCCTCCTAATATACTGGTCCAACAGGTGATTATAGGTAAACCAATCCCTCCTAATATACTGGTCCAACAGTATGTTTCAGGTGATTATAGGTAAACCAATCCCTCCTAATATACTGGTCCAACAGTATGTTTCAGGTGATTATAGGTAAACCAATCCCTACTATAGGAGACACTACTGTGCTCCCATTGATCAATGTTAACCAGTTAGATTCATTATTATAAGGAAATTGTTCTGCCAAATTGAACACCAACATTTTGTGGCTGAGGAGGACAAGAGATCTTTCACCATTAAGGCTCGACTGGACAACAGACAGTCCTTCACAGAGATGGTTTTAATAAGGTCTCTTACCTTCTTTAAGTTGCGATCAGAGTGATGTCTGAGTCCATCTGGGTCACGGCACCAAATGTTGTAGAAAATTAGATCCAAAGATGAAGGCAGAGACTTTTTAATTGTATAGAAGCATCTTTAATCAAGCAGCTGCAGGGGAGATTATTCTCATTTCACAGGGAAGAACTCCCTGAGTAAATGGATCCATGTCCCTTATATAGTGAGAGGTGATAATACAATCATATTGTTACACAACAGTTATTTATACCAGCAACAGTTATTTATACCAGCAACAGTTATTTATACCGGCAACAGTTATTTATACCGCAACAGTTATTTATACCAGCAACAGTTATTTATACCAGCAACAGTTATTTATACCAGCAACAGTTATTTATACCGCAACAGTTATTTATACCGGCAACAGTTATTTATACCGGCAACAGTTATTTATACCGGCAACAGTTATTTATACCAGCAACAGTTATTTATACCGGCAACAGTTATTTATACCGGCAACAGTTATTTATACCGGCAACAGTTATTTATACCAGCAACAGTTATTTATACCAGCAACAGTTATTTATACCGGCAACAGTTATTTATACCGGCAACAGTTATTTATACCGGCAACAGTTATTTATACCGGCAACAGTTATTTATACCAGCAACAGTTATTTATACCAGCAACAGTTATTTATACCAGCAACAGTTATTTATACCGGCAACAGTTATTTATACCGGCAACAGTTATTTATACCGGCAACAGTTATTTATACCAGCAACAGTTATTTATACCAGCAACAGTTATTTATACCAGCAACAGTTATTTATACCAGTGTCATGACGTTGCCCTCTGGGTTTTCTATGCACCATCCCCCGACCTCTATACTTCTGACACTGCTGTGGTGAAGGCGGTCGTAAAATTCCAAAGGAGAATGTTCTGCCTCATAGCCCCAGTATAATGAGACAGAGTGTTTTCATAGAGAGACAAAGGAATTCTTCCAACTCACATAATTGGAGAACCGGACGACATTTATGTTCTGGAGAAGGTATAAAGGATTGGTGAAGAATCCAGCTACGAACTGGTCCGCTTGGTACAATTTTATGATACTCATTAGAGACAATATTGCCATATTACCATATTAATGTTTATATAATAGCCTCAGCTATGAGACTTACATCTAAATGGCTGTATACAATGATTTAATAAGATTAAAGCTATTTGGAATATGTTGAGATGCTATATACTGATGTTAATGTGATAGAATTGTATTTCTGTACAAAGCTTAACTCAGTCAACGGCACGCCCCCAGGGACACAGACAGGACAAGGCGTCATGTGGCAGCCTTTTACGTTCAGTATATAAGCCCCACACAGAATTACTTTCTTCAGACCAGGCCTCCACTCCGTTACGAGTTGGCCAATAGGTTTGACCATGCATTCCGCTACTGAACTTTAACCTCTTGACGCACGCCAAGGATAGGGGGCGCTACAGCGAATTTTGAAAAAAATACGTGCCCATTTTAAACGGCCTCCTACTAAAACTCAGAAGCTAGGATAATTAGTAGATGTGGATAGAAACACCCTAAAGTTTCTAAAACTGTTTGAATGGTGTCTGTGAGTATAACAGAACTCATATGGCAGTCAAAACCCCGAGACAGATCCTAACAGGAAGTGGAAATCTGATTTTGTGGACTCACCTTCAGCACTTTGCCTATAAAACACACCGTGAGTTAGGATTCATTGAGCACTTCCTAAGGCTTCCACTAGATGTCACCAGTCTTTACAAAGTGGTTTGAGTCTTCTATGGTACAAACTGACCGAAAGAGAGGCTGTGGAACTTGGTCACAGGGGAGGGCCATTACCATTATGACTCGGGCGCCCCTGGCTACCCGCCCCTTTCAAAACGTTTAGTAAGACAATGCAATCGTCCCTCTTGAATATTATTGAAGCTCTGGTTGAAAAAGGCCCTAAAGATTTATGTTATACAACGTTTGACATGTTTGAACAAACTTAAATATATATTTTTGCACATTCGTGACGACAAGTCCCGCGCACTACGGTACATTTTGAGTAGCCTTCGAACGCGCTAACAAGAAGAAGCTATTGGGACATAAATTATTAACTTTTTCGAACAAAACTACATTTGTTGTGGACCTGGGATTCCTGGAAGTGCCTTCTGATGAAGATAATCAAAGGTAAGGGAATATTTACAATAGTATACAAGAGTAGATTTGATATTAGATTGTTCCAAGATGGCGCTAACCTGTATCGTCTAGCCTATTTTTCTGAGCATAGCATCCCCTTTTATTGCAAAGTGTGATTTCCCAGTAAAGTTATTTTTAAATCTGGCAATGCGGGTGCATTCACGAGATGTTAATCTATAATTCTTTGAATGACAATATTACATTTTAAAAATATTTTAGAATAGTAATTTAGTAAATTGTAGCGCTGATTCACCGGATGCATTTGAGGGAAAATATTTTCTCAACATCACGCGCCGATGTAAAATGCTGTTTTTATATATAAATATGAACTTTATCGAACAAAAGAATGCATGTATTGTGTAACATGATGTCCTAGGAGTGTCATCTGATGAAGATTGTCAAAGGTTAGTGCTGCATTTAGCTGTGTTTTGGTTATTTGTGACGCATGTGGTTGGTCGGAAAATGGCGATGTGGCTAGTTTGACGATGTACTCCTCTAACATAATCTAATGTTTTGCTTTTGCTGTAAAGCCTTTTTGAAATCAGACAACGTGGTTCGATTCAGGAGAGTTGTATCTATAAAACGGTATAAAATAGTCTATGTTTGAAAAAAATATATATATATATTTCGTTATGGTTCGGTTATGAATATGGCGATATGATTTTTCACTGGATGTTGATCCCGCATGCGGGACGAGCGCTTCAAGAGGTTTTAACCTCTATGGGCTAGGTGGGACGCTAGCGTGCCACCCGTGGTGCACTCCATCAACAGCAGGTGCATTTCAAGAGCGGCAAATTTGAATCCAAATAAATGTCAAAATTCAAATTTTTCAAAAATACAACTATTTTACACCATTTGAAAGATAAACATCTCCTTAATCTAACCACGTTTTACGATTTCAAAAAGGTTTTACGGCGAAAGCATAAATTTAGAGTATGTTAGGACAGTACATTTACAAGAGTTGTGTGTAATGTTTTGTCAAGTCAAAGACAGGGTCACCAAAACCATAAAACCAGCTAAAATGATGCACTAACCTTTTACAATCTCCATCAGATGACACTCCTAGGACATTATGTTAGACAATGCATGCATTTTTAGTTCTATCAAGTTCATATTTATATCCAAAAACAGCGTTTTACTATGGCATTGATGTTGAGGAAATCGTTTCCCTCCAATAACCGGCAGTCAAGTCAGCGTCACAAATTAAATAATTAAAATTAGAAAACATTGGTAAAATATTATATTGTCATTTAAAGAATTATAGATTTACATCTCTTGAACGCAATCAACTTGCCAGATTTAAAAATAACCTTACTGGGAAATCACACTTTGCAATAATCTGAGCACTGCGCCCAGAAAAATACGCGTTGCGATACAGACTAGACGTCATGTTGGGGAGATCTAAAATCGAAAATACTATGTAAATAATCCATTACCTTTGATTCTCTTCATCAGATGTCACTTCCAGGTATCACAGGTCCATAACGAATGTAGTTTTGTTCAAAAAAGCTCATCATTTATGTCCAAAAATCTCCGTCTTGTTCGTAAATGATCTAAGCCAGCCGGACTTCTCGTCATGAACGAGGGGAAAAAATATATTTCCGTTCGTTCAAACATGTCAAACGTTGTATAGCATAAATCATTAGGGCCTTTTTTAACCAGAACATGAATAATATTCAAGGTGGACGAATGCATACTCTTTTATAACGTATTGGAACGAGGGTACCCAACATGAACTCGCGCGCCAGGTGTCTAATGGGACATCATCGTTCCATGGCTCTTGTTCGGTCAGATCTCCCTCCAGAAGACTCAAAACACTTTGTAAAGGCTGGTGACATCCAGTGGAAGCAATAGGAAGTGCCAAAATATTCCTAAACCCCTGTGTTTTTCAATGGGATAGGTTTAAAGTCAATACAACACATCAGGTATCCACTTCCTGTCAGAAAATGTCTCAGGGTTTTGCCTGCCAAATGAGTTCTGTTATACTCACAGACACCATTCAAACAGTTTTAGAAACTTTAGAGTGTTTTCTATCCATATATAATAAGTATATGCATATTCTAGTTACTGGGTAGGATTAGTAACCAGATTAAATCGGGTACATTTTTTTATCCAGACGTGCAAATGCTGCCCCCTAGCCCTAACAGGTTAACCATACCACGTGGTTAAACTTTTAGACTATCGATACCGACAGAATAATAACAAGTCTTTGATATTAAGTACTAGTCTGCAGCTAGAAACTCGGTACCATTGAACGCGAAGACCGACGAAACATCCATTCTATAACGACATTAATGAATGTCGCTTTGAAACATCCATTCTAACCGAGAGAGAAAGAGAGAGAGAGAGAGAGAGAGGACGAAACTCTCCGACCAAGATCACGACGACACACTGAGCGTAAATATATATATTGATTGCAATTGTTTCCAAATGAGTGAGCGTTCATGTGCAAAGGTTTAGCATATCAATTGTTAATATTTATCAACTCTGTTGTGCCTTCTCAGCTGCCCCCAACCCCATTGTTTGTTCAACAAGCCGCCATGCCGGTTTAGCCCACTAGGGCACATTCCTCCACCATTTCTTTGTAACGATACCCACTGTTTTGTATGCTTTCTGTGAATTACTTAGTTTAGTAAATAAATGATTTTAAGACAATTGATGTATGGATGACTCTTAGTGAAGACTGCGTTCATGCAGATAACAACAATTTACGACATTTGGAATGAGACTGACGCGAGGTAAAGAATACACCATTTAAACCAGAAGATAATCGGTCAGATACTATAATATAATATATAATGTTATAATATAGGAAAGTTATATTAGGAAAATTATAACTTTGTAATCTGAATATTTTCCTTGGTGCCCTGATCTCCTAGTTAATTACAGTTAAACGATTAATCAGTAAAATCGCATAATAATAATTACAGAGAGTTATTTGATAAACATGTCTTCAGTTTAATGGTGCCCAAAGACACGACACCAGCAACAGTTATTTTCTACAAGCAACAATTCCAGAACACAATGGCCTTGTGTTTAGGTACAGACATACCAGGACTCTATGGAAGGCATGACATCACAGTCCAACACAGAACATATCCATTGAGAAGTTACAACAATTCAACACTAATTCTGCCACCACACTAGTTCCCACTCAAATGTGAGGGGCTGATGCTCAATGGCTAAGACTCAAATTGCTAGGGGGGTGAAATGTAGGGAAACAGTCATTCTGCTGATAGATTCTACATGTATGAACGACACATTGATACATCCAGCCCAAAGTGGGAGGTTTAAAAATATACTTTCTTAGTCGCCAAAGCAACAGAGCTGGTCTTTAACCTTTATAACCCTTAAACTTGTTTAATTATAACCATTATAACCCTTATACCTTTTTATTATAACCATTATAACCCTTATTACTTAACCATTATAACCCTTGTAACTTAGGGGATGTGAACGCAATAGTTGTGGGAATTACCACTGGACAAAACTCATCACTTTTCATCACAGTCACAGTCACATCCATCCTCATCATCACATTCCTTTAACTCCCCTGATGTTCTCGCCATCTTATTGCTCCCTTCTCCGCTCCCCTCTCCGCTCCCTTCCCTGCCCCTCTTTTCCCCGGCTCAACCTCTTCTACACCCTCTAAGTTCCTCCCTGTCTCGTCCTCTAATACACTCAGAATAACGGTTCTTGGACAGTTCTTTGGGAACACCTGAAAACCATCAACCTTGTAGCTGTTCTTCAACTCGCCTTCAAGTGCTCCCAAGGTTTCCGGTGTCAATGTTTTTTGTTGGTGTCCTGTACGTTCTTACTCCAGTGTGCTTGGGCCACCCACTGTTTCAGGTTGTTGTTGTAACAGCAGTAGGCTGTCCACATGAGATCTGGGATGTTCACTCGGTTGTTCAGTGTGTTGCTCTTACTGGGAACTGCTCCAGTCACCACATAGGCCTTTATCTTGTTGTTGTTATCCTTACAGTTCTCCACAAGATATTTTCTGACTCTGCACTCCATTGTCTTCCAGCTGCCTCGGTTGAACTTTTCGTTCTGGGGAACGGCGTTTGTCAGGGTGAAAGTGGACCTCTTGGCAGCATCATCAAGTGCGTGTGAACATGGGAATAGGTGACCTCTGTCCAGATGCTTGTTGTTATTTTCGTAGTCTGTGTCCACAGCCTGGTGTGTGACAGCTTTATTATCCACCTTCATGTCAGGTTGTTTTTTTAGATCTTCAAGCTGCAGAAACATCAGTCAGACAATACAACTCTTTAACTAGTTTAGACATTACAACTCTTTAACTAGTTTAGACATTACAACTCTTTAACTAGTTTAGACATTACAACTCTTTAACTAGTTTAGACATTACAACTCTTTAACTAGTTCAGACATTACAACTCTTTAACAAGTTTAGACATTAACTCAAAAAAGTCACAATTTAACAACCCAGAATTAAGCTGAAAGTGGTTGTAATAAAGGTGTATTATTGTGTCTCAAAGATACAGTATGTCTACAGCAGTAAACAAATACACATGTTGAATGAATAGAGATTAGAACTACCTGGGGCTCTATCATCCAGGACTGACTTGGTCTACCAACTACCTTACCAGTGAAGGTGTAGGCTGAGAAAACAGGGATCCTGTTTGTTGTGTCGTGGAGAGTTGCAAACCTGTACCTGTCCTTGTAAAACTGGCAAATCGGCTTGTAGCGGTTCTAGTCCTGGACTGTCCCACCAACCAAAATACCTGGGAGATTTGGAGTTGTCCCCTCCAGGAAGAACTTCTCACAATCTTTAACATCACTGAACTTCTCCACTACATGAGAGAGAGCAGGAAGAAGGAGAGAGAGAAGGAGGAGAGTAGAGAGATGATTCAATACCCCCATCATCACCTGAAGACTGAACACCACAGAGACAAAGATGAAGTTACAGAGACCAGTTGGTAGACTGGAGACTGTTGAGCTGAGTCAGGACAGACTGCTTTAAATAGTTATTTCAGAGACCAGTTGGTAGACTGGAGACTGCTGAGCTGAGTCAGGACAGACTGCTTTAAATAGTTATTACAGAGACCAGTTGGTAGACTGGAGACTGCTGAGCTGAGTCAGGACAGACTGCTTTAAATAGTTATTACAGAGACCAGTTGGTAGACTGGAGACTGCTGAGCTGAGTCAGGACAGACTGCTTTAAATAGTTATTACAGAGACCAGTTGGTAGACTGGAGACTGCTGAGCTGAGTCAGGACTGACTGCTTTAATAACCTCTTAAGGAGACGCCCCTTTAAAAAAAAAAAGTTGCCTAAAATGACATTCCCAAATCTAACTGCCTGTAGCTCAGGACCTGAAGCAAGGATATGCTGATTCTTGGTACCATTTGAAAGGAAACACTTTGAAGTTTGTGGAAATGTGAAAGGAATGTAGGAGAATATAACACAATAGATCTGGTAAAAGATAATACAAAGAAAAGAAAAAAACTTTATTTTGTATTTTTTTATACCATCATCAACTGTAGGCCTATTCCATATAAACTGCTCTAACTGTAGGCTTATTCCATATAAACTGCTGTAACTTTAGGCTTATTCCATATAAACTGCTGTAACTGTAGGCCTATTCCATATAAACTGCTGCAACTGTAGGCTTATTCCATATAAACTGCTGTAACTTTAGGCTTATTCCATATAAACTGCTGTAACTGTCGGCCTATTCCATATAAACTGCTGTAACTGTCGGCTTATTCCATATAAACTGCTGTAACTTTAGGCCTATTCCATATAAACTGCTGTAACTGTCGGCCTATTCCATATAAACTGCTGTAACTGTCGGCTTATTCCATATAAACTGCTGTAACTTCAGGCCTATTCCATATAAACTGCTGTAACTGTAGGCCTATTCCATATAAACTGCTGTAACTTTAGGCCTATTCCATATAAACTGCTGTAACTGTAGGCCTATTCCATATAAACTGCTGTAACTGTAGGCCTATTCCATATAAACTGCTGTAACTGTAGGCCTATTCCATATAAACTGCTGTAACTGTAGGCCTATTCCATATAAACTGCTGTAACTGTAGGCCGATTCCATGGATACTGCATGGTAATCAGACCTCCAGGCCTTTTAACAAGAACCACCACAGACGTTTTAATATAAATCATGTTCATTTCAGATTATAATGGTCCATGACTGCCATTGAGAATGTCATGTCCCCGTTCCTGGACTTTTTCTATATAAGTGTTTTAATACACTGATGTTGTTAGAATTTCAATATCACAAACAACATGTGTGTTAGGAGGACTCCATTTGAGGTCATTATGTTTGTTTTTCTCCCTGCCCCTCCTGTGTGTTAGGAGGACTCCATTTGAGGTCATTATGTTTGTTTTTCTCCCTGCCCCTCCTGTGTGTTAGGAGGACTCCATTTGAGGTCATTATGTTTGTTTTTCTCCCTGCCCCTCCTGTGTGTTAGGAGGACTCCATTTGAGGTCATTATGTTTGTTTTTCTCCCTGCCCCTCCTGTGTGTTAGGAGGACTCCATTTGAGGTCATTATGTTTGTTTTTCTCCCTGCCCCTCCTGTGTGTTAGGAGGACTCCATTTGAGGTCATTATGTTTGTTTTTCTCCCTGCCCCTCCTGTGTGTTAGGAGGACTCCATTTGAGGTCATTATGTTTGTTTTTCTCCCTGCCCCTCCTGTGTGTTAGGAGGACTCCATTTGAGGTCATTATGTTTGTTTTTCTCCCTGCCCCTCCTGTGTGTTAGGAGGACTCCATTTGAGGTCATTATGTTTGTTTTTCTCCCTGCCCCTCCTGTGTGTTAGGAGGACTCCATTTGAGGTCATTATGTTTGTTTTTCTCCCTGCCCCTCCTGTGTGTTAGGAGGACTCCATTTGAGGTCATTATGTTTGTTTTTCTCCCTGCCCCTCCTGTGTGTTAGGAGGACTCCATTTGAGGTCATTATGTTTGTTTTTCTCCCTGCCCCTCCTGTGTGTTAGGAGGACTCCATTTGAGGTCATTATGTTTGTTTTTCTCCCTGCCCCTCCTGTGTGTTAGGAGGACTCCATTTGAGGTCATTATGTTTGTTTTTCTCCCTGCCCATCCTTCTCCCGACAGATGCCTGCCCTCTTAGCAGCTGAGAGACAAATTCACCAGATGAACCTTGACCTGTTGCGATGTCGTAGTGAGGTTGATGGAGGAGCCTGTTGCAATAGCACTTTTGTTAGTTTAATGTAGTGTACCCTCTCGAGTTCTCCTACATGCTGAACCCTGACATCACCTACTGAGGAAACGACTTCCATCACATCATCAACCCTGACATCACCTACTGAGGAAACGACTTCCATCACATCATCAACCCTGACATCACCTACTGAGGAAACGACTTCCATCAAAGTATTTTTATGAATCCAGTACTAACAGCTTCATGAAACCAGTTATAACACCTTCATGAAACCAGTCCTAACACCTTCATGAAACCAGTCCTAACACCTTCATGAAACCAGTCCTAACAGCTTCATGAAACCAGTTATAACACCTTAATGAGTGTTGCAGTATCATTCACAACAACCTTCCTAATATATATTTAGGTATTCAACAACCTTCCTAACATATATTTAGGTATTCAACAACCTTCCTAACATATATTTAGGTATTCAACAACCTTCCTAACATATATTTAGGTATTCAACAACCTTCCTAACATATATTTAGGTATTCAACAACCTTCCTAACATATATTTAGGTATTCAACATCATTCCTAACATATATTTAGGTATTCAACAACCTTCCTAACATATATTTAGGTATTCAACAACCTTCCTAACATATATTTAGGTATTCAACATCATTCCTAACATATATTTAGGTATTCAACAACCTTCCTAACATATATTTAGGTATTCAACAACCTTCCTAACATATATTTAGGTATTCAACATCCTTCATAGGGGTGGTGCTCTGTGGATAACACATTGCTTCCAACTCCACGGTGTGTATCAGGGGGTTTGGCTGTGTGTGTGTGTGTGTGTGTGTGTGTGTGTGTGTGTGTGTGTGTGTGTGTGTGTGTGTGTGTGTGTGTGTGTGTGTGTGTGTGTATTTTTCCCTGAAATAATGGACTCCTCTGTGTGAAGATGAATCCTGTCTGGTATAATTAGTGGTCAGACTGGACAAGGAGGGTTGGATAAACTCCTCTGTATGAAGATGAGTCCTGTATGGTATAATTAGTGGTCAGACTGGACAAGGAGGGTTGGATAAACTCCTCTGTGTGAAGATGAGTCCTGTCTGGTATAATTAGTGGTCAGACTGGACAAGGAGGGTTGGATAAACTCCTCTGTATGAAGATGAGTCCTGTCTGGTATAATTAGTGGTCAGACTGGACAAGGAGGGTTGGATAAACTCTGTATGAAGATGAGTCTGGTCTGGTATAATTAGTGGTCAGACTGGACAAGGAGGGCTGGATAAACTCCTCTGTATGAAGATGAGTCCTGCCTGGTATAATTAGTGGTCAGACTGGACAAGGAGGGTTGGATAAACTCCTCTGTATGAAGATGAGTCCTGTCTGGTATAATTAGTGGTCAGACTGGACAAGGAGGGTTGGATAAACTCCTCTGTATGAAGATGAGTCCTGTCTGGTATAATTAGTGGTCAGACTGGACAAGGAGGGTTGGATAAACTCCTCTGAATGAAGATGAGTCCTGTCTGGTATAATTAGTGGTCAGACTGGACAAGGAGGGTTGGATAAACTCCTCTGTATGAAGATGAGTCCTGTCTGGTATAATTAGTGGTCAGACTGGACAAGGAGGGTTGGATAAACTCCTCTGTATGTGGAACAGGTGGAACTATTTAGAATGTGTAACAATCAAACCTCCCTATTGGCTGTGTTCCACATTCTAAAGTAGAACCATCATTTTACTTGCTGAAATATTGTCCAGAACTGACGTCATTGGACAGAAAGGGAAACTCCTCCCCACACGCATGTTGAACAAATATAATGTATAAGGATTCCTGTAGTTTAATGAACTAAGAAATGTATTCATAGTATGTCATACATCATACAAGCCAACATTTAAGGCAACACTTTATATAAACAATTAACAAATAAATGTCCACACCTTTAAATCACAACTACAAAGGAACATTTATATGAAGTATAATTGTGTGACCTGCTTCAGCTGTTTAACATTTGTATGTAGTTGAAGAAGGTAAAAATGATTTACATAAGTGAAGCAGTCAGTTTAAATATTATCCATGAAGGTAGGGTAGACTGGGGAACAAAGTAACACAGGGTCAGTTGTAACAGATAAATAAGTCCAGTTAGAAACCAGGTAGAAAGCTCTTATTCAATGTGATAATGGTTGGTTAGTTTCTCTACATGACCAAGAGGTTTTGTTTAAAAAGAGTTTTGAGTCACTAAAGTAAATATGCTTGCTCCCTCTCCTTTTTTAAATGATTAACCTGTGGAAACTTTGCATACTGGGTCAATTATAACATTTAATTCCTGCCACTAGGCTACTACTACTCTAACACTGTGGAAGCCTGCACCAGTATTGTGTCTTTGTATTTTGTGTCAGCTTTTTTCTCCAAATGACAATCCTCAAAAGTCAATTGACCATTTAGCTTAATTTATTTCAATTTTATTTTAGTTCATTCATCAAATTCACAAGATCAACCTTAAACTGTGTCTTTGGAAACAAAATGAGTGAAATGTCATTTTAATTGTCAACTGACTGCTTAAGTAAGTCTTGTCTGAAACCAGAACGGCCCAAAGGGCAAGAGCCTATCTCTTGTTTCTGAAGCATGAAGCATTTTTTAGAGTCTTTGGTATGACTCAACCAGGGATCAAACCCCAAACCCCTATCAGGGTGGACACTCTACCCACAAGGCCACTAAGTTGGAAAATGACTGTTTCAAGTCAGATAATTATGCCAGACAAGACTCATTTAAACAAACAATTACAGGTTGATCTGGTCAATGTAATAAAACAACTGAAAAGGAAGTTGACTGCTTGCAGGCTGGGTGCTCTGTTAACTTCAGACACACCTTCTCCCAGATATCATGAGAGAATAGTTAATCATTCAGTAAGATAATGTTTACTCAGTGACATCCTGAGGCATTGATAGATCATGAGAGAGGAAGAAAAACTCTCAGTGTACACAGTCCCTACATCTGGGTTCAGCATCTAGGAGAACAGAGAGGGTTCATTCATTCTGCATTAAACTAACAAGTCAAGGTTCATCTTTTATTTATTTTATTTCACCTTTATTTAACCATGTAGGCATTTATAACT